>NC_056733.1:641763882-642063882 GCF_019279795.1 Protopterus annectens
GACTGCCCTTGGCTAGATGAAAGAGAAGGAGGAATCAATGCTGTCTTGGCCAATAGGGAATCACCAGCAAGATTTTTTTTTTCCTGTTGAATTTTCAACAAGACTTTCGGAATAAGTGGAAGTGGGGGGGGGGGGGGGGAATACATACATGAATTTCCCTTTCCAGGAGACTGATAGGGTGTCCACTCTCCATGCTTGAGGATGGGGTTCTCTGGCACAAAGGTTGGGAGTTGCTTGTTCAGGGGGGAGGCAAATAAGTCTATTTGTGAAATACCCCACTGGTGGACAATGTCCAGGAACACATCCCTGTGAAGCATCCATTTGTGGGCCTGTGTTCTGGATCTACTTAAAGTGTCTGCCACAGCATTCTGACTAGAAGGGATGTAGACCGCCTAGAGGGAGATGTCCAGTAGGCGTACTAGATCCCAGGCCAGCATGCCTAGTCTGTAAAGGAGGTAGTATCTTGCCCCCCCTTTGTTGATGTACCACAAGACTGTCATGTTGTCTGTGTGTATACGTAACCTCCCTGGTCTGAGGAGGGACTGGATGGTTTGAAGGACAAGGATTAATGCCCTCATTTCCTTGATGTTTATGTGATCCCATCTCTGGGAGGGTGACCACTGTCCTTGTACTGTGTGGTGGTCCAGGGCTGCTCCCCAGGCCGTGTCCACTGCATCTATGTACAGGACTTGAGTTGGAGGCAGTGGGTGAATGGCGAGACCTGGGTTTAGAGACAGATGTGTTATCCACCACTGGAGCTCCTTCTTGAGACAGGGTAGAAGAGGGATTTGGTATTCTAGAGGGAGGGCATGTTGGGACCAGAATGACTTCAGGAACCATTGGATTTTCCTCATGTGTAGCCTTGCTAGAGGAAGTATAGGGATGGTGGATGCCATCAGTCTCAAGATTTTTAAGAACTGCCTTGCAGACAGCAGATCTAGGAGGAGAATTTCTGCAAAGAGCAGGGAAAGCTCCTGTGCCTTGGTAGGTGGAAGAGACACCACCATGCTCTTGGTTTGAAATCTGCACCCCAGAACAACATGGTCTTGGGATGGGATCAGGGATGATTTTTTTTTAAATTTATGGTAAATCCCAGGCCTTGCAGAACGACAATTGCTAATTGGAGATTTTTGTTCAACTCCCTTTGGTAGTTGGCTTGGATCAAAAGGTCGTCTAAGTAGGGGAAGATTAAAATCTCTTGGAGTCTGCAAAAGGTGACCACAGGTACTAGACATTTTGTGAAGACTCTCAGAGCAGTGGAGAGTCCAAAAGGCAAGGCCGAGAACTGATAGTGTGAGTTTCCCAAATAGAATCGTAGGCATTTCCTGTATCTGGGGTGGATGGGGATATGGAGGTAAGCATCCTTGATGTCTATCGAGGCTAGGAATGCTTGAGGGAGGATGTGAGGGAATACAGTCTGCAGAGTAATCATTCTGCATGAGGGAACTATTAAGAAATTGTTGAAGTAGAAAAGGTCTAGGATGGGTCTCCAAGGACCTTCCTTCTTGGGAACTAAAAATAAATGGGAGTAGAAGCCTTTTCCCTCCTGTCCTGGGGGCACAGTTTTGAAAGTGCCCTGTTCTAACAGGCGTTGCAGGACTGGAAAAAAAAAAGAAGTTCTGATCTTTTGGAGGTAGGGGTAGACCCCTGAAGGGAGGCACCTTGTGCCAGACCATGAAGTACCCCCTCTTGATGATGCTTAACACAGAGGAGGCTTGAGTGATATGTTCCCAGGATGGAAGGGAAAAGGTTAGTCGCAGGGAAAAGGGAGGGATGCCCAGGCTGCTTGAAGAGTCACAAGCAGGATCCCATCCGATCTGGAGTGGGCTGCTTAGCCAGCTCAGAGGAACAGGAAGATGTGGGAGAAAACTGATGAGTTTTCTTAGAACTTTTCTGGGTTTTTGTTTGTGGGGTTCTGGATTGCCTGTGTATAAAGACTTGTTTTGCATGGTAATTCCTGTGAAATTTAAGCACAGGGGATACCAGAATGTACTTAAGGTCTTTAAGTTCCTTACTTTTTTCTTGCAGAGATCTGAAAAGGTCTGCAGAGGGTTTACCAAAAAGGGCAGTATTGTCCAAGGGGGCATCCATTAGTTTTGCCTTAATGTTCTCAGGGAGGGGCTGAAGCCTTTGCCAGGCAAATCTTCTGAGGGTGGAAAAAGAAGTTGCAGCTCTACAGGTGGCTTCTACAGCATCGTAGCTGCACTTGATAGAATGTCTGGCTACCTGAGAGTAAGTAGCAATGAGTGTGGATGTCAATGCCCTGTTTTCTGAGTCTGGCATGTCTAAAATAAGTTTTGAAAGCTGAGACTGGAGTTCCAGATTATACTTGGTCATGTGTGTCTGGTAGTTCACAGCTCTGAAGACCAGGGTGGCTGAGGTATAGATTTTCTTGCCCAGTCTCTCCAATTGTCTGCTATCCTTGTCTGAGAGGAGGGGGGAGGTAGAAGGAAGCGACCTGGAGGCCTTATCAGAGGCTACTAATATCACAGAAGGATCTGCAACTGGGGCCTTAAAAAGAAAATTGCAGTCCTTAGGTACTTTGTAGTACCTGTCGTCTTTTTCGGAGCTGGAGGCTGAGAGTCAGGATGAGTGGCAGTGGATGTAAAAACATCTAAAAAGGCTGGTATTACAACAGGAATGGCTGAAGGGCTAGGGTACTGTACTTGGAGGAGGTCATAATAATGTTTTTGGACCTCAGACATCTCTGTAATGTCCCACTTGTGGTGGTCAAGCATCCTAGAGATGTTCTCCCCAAAAGAGATTTCCTCCATAGGAAATTCTGTTCCATTAGAATCTTCTTCAGGGGAGGCATAATATAAAGGTGAAGAGATTCGTGAAGAGTAATATAATGGATCACTATCCTCCTCAGTAGAAGAATCCTCCTCAGAAGTGGCCTGAAGCCTGGGTCTTTTCTGTGGGGAGGTAGGCCAATGTGGAAGGGAAGCAGGGTGAACAGAGAAAGGCCTAAATGCCATGAAGGCCTTAAACAGGCATTGTGTTAAATTTTGCCATTCCTTCTGAGGGTCGGGGGGGGGGTGCTTGTTTTTTTTGCTTCTTCTTCACTGGAGTATCCATTCTGTGTAAAGAAGGTGGGCCGGACGTAGACCTACATTTGACCAAGTCAGAGTCGACATCCTACCTAACTACAAGCAACATTACATAAATTATTCAAATCCTGTCCCCCCTTTTTTCTAAGCAAAAAACATATTTATTAAACCATCACTTATGACATAAGCAAGCATACATTTATATAACAGATAGGTGGGAAAGTGCCAGTGTCTCATTTTTACTTCATTACCCTGTGTTTTTATTTTACTTATTATTGGTGCATGATCTGAAATAGTTATTAAGTGCTTATCAAGACCATCAATTAAATACACACGTTCCTGTGAAATGTAAATTATGTCCAACCTAGCCCAGTTTTTATATCTCGGGGAATAATTCAGTCCGAACTATTACTGAAGTCATATCTTCCATGCCAAATATTTTCATAAATTTCTTCAAATAATTACCCTCCTTTGTTATACTTTCCCTTCTCATCTTCACTGTTGCAAATCACATTCCAGTCCTCACCTGTAAGGAATATTCCTTGTTGAAAACTGATTTTTTTTTCTCCCAGGCTTTTCTTAAGCTCCATTATAGCAGTTTTAGGTGTAATATAAATACACGCCAATGTAATTCTCCTCCCTTGCCAGTAGCCCCTTAGCACTACAAATCTGCCATTATTATCTTTTTTATCCTCTTCTGTAAATGGTTCATCTCCCAGGCCCATGCTTACATTTATCAAGGGTATCAGAACTTGTCAGAGATTTGGGATGCAAGGCTAGGCTTAAAAAGACCCTTGTGGTCGTTAGCCTAGTAAACACCCATGAACCTATCACTATTGGAGCTCCTCTTGCAATTAATATAAGCACCCTATTTTCCTTTGTCCCAGGTACTAAGCTGAATAACCACCCTGAAAGCCTTTGCTTATCAAATTCACATATTCAGTTCTCCTGTAACATAGCTATTTGCACTCTACATTTTTAATATAGTTCACTACTCTTTCTTTTTTTTGTATTTATCTGTGAGACCACTGACATTTAAAAACATTACAGAAAGCATTACTGCATTAAAAAATTATTATTCAAATCTTTTACATATAAAACCTTTTTTGTTAAATGTCTAGTTCCAGCTTTTGTGTTACATGCATAAATTGTTTGACAGGTTGAACTTTTACACAGTTGTTTCTTGTCACATCCATTTGAGCCTATGTCACATCTTACAGGAGGAATACATCTTGAATATTGTCCTTACTAATATGGGAGCATCTTACACCATCCCTTGCATATCTTCATCACTTGTAAGGTCTAACCATAAAGCAGTCTCCTTCAAAATAAAACTGAAACCAGAGATCCTTTCCACCCAAGGTACATTTAGAAATGTCTTTAAGACAAACTACCTACTCATGTCATATATTGACAAGCTTGAAATCCCCACCAAACCCAGTTAACTGCACTGAATATGCAGCAATGTACACCACCATACTACATCAACATATAAACAGCTGCACAGATGCAGCTGTACCATGTAGGAATAAGTGCAGGGCAAACTGAATAAATAAACCCATATGGTGGAACCATAATATCAACATGTTTTATAATAAAAGGAAAATAATTTTGACCAAATGTAAGAACAGTAATTCCTAGAATGCTAGAGCCATTGTCACTAAAATAAATAAATAAATCAGGAGTTTAATAAAATCCACCAAAGCCAAGTTTGTGGCTAAAATAACTAACCAAGCCAAAGACAATCACAAGGCATTTTTAGTTATGTTCTTAATCTCAAAAGCACAACACAGCAATGCACTGAGCTGATCATAAACAGTGTTACCTACACTGAGGCTGAAGATATAGCAAACCTACTGTAAGATAAGTTTAGATCTAACTTTACCCCTCTCTCTCCTCCGTCTATCCCTGAAGACATCTGAAACTGTCTCACCTTCAGTTATCATATAAGACCAAGTCCTAAAAGTGATATCAAAAGTTAAAAATACCACATCAGTGGGTCTTGACAATAGCCCTGGATACATCCTAAATAGAATGAAGCATGATTTACTCACTTTCCCCAAAAACACTGTTCAGTCTTAGCCTCCATACAGGTTTTGTACCATGCGAATGGAGAACAGCTACAGTAATTTCCCAGTATAAAGGAAGACCTTCCACAGACCCAAGCAATTACAGACCCATAAGTCTAATCAGCCTCATATTCAAAGCCATGGAAAGAGTTATAACAAAATCAATCAATCAGGACATAGGGAACCTCCTAACACTGGACCTATCTCAGTCTGGATTTGTCAAGGGCAGGCCATGCTTACTGAATGTGATGCAGTGTTTTTGAAAAGGTCATCAAAAAAAATGGATGAAGGAAAAATGGTACAGACCGTATACTTCGACCTGGCCAAACTATTTGATACAATTCCCCGCTAAGGCATAGTAGGAAAGCCAAATAAGCTGGCAATAAACCCCTATGTTGCCAGCTGGATTACCAATTTTTTCAGAGATAGGATGCAGATAATCAAAATATGGAAAATTATCTCCATAAAGAGACCAGTCATCAATGGAGTCCCCCAGGACTACATGTCCTACGTGCGCCAACTCATAGCCTTGCCACTAAACACAGTACCCTACAGATTGCTAAGAGGTAACCTGTGTCTGGCATACAAGGCATCCTTTTACCCATTACTGATGGATTTACTACACATCAGCAAGTCAAATGGCATCAGAAATTCTCGTACTAAGGATCTAAACCTCTTCTACAACATCAACATAATAGTTTGGAGGGAAAGGTATATCTCATGGAGGATACCTCTGCTGTGGAACAGACTCCTCATTCACATAAAATAAAGTACATCCCAGTCCATTTTCAAGCACAACTTAGATCTATGGATGGGAAACAGAAAATTTACCCCAGGACTGCTCCCTGCATTACTAATGGACAGAGGCAACTCCAAAATGCTTTATCCCATTCATAGGTCCCCTCAAATTATCTATGGTATGATCCCAATTATTCTCATTAGGGGTAATATATAATTACCAACCATAGGATAGGTAAGGCCAATCTACAACCAAATGGAAGAGGTTATTTTCCAGCCTAGTGCTTATATATAAACTTATATGTACATATACAGTGGATATAAAAAGTGCACATACCCCTGTTAAAATGCCGTATTTTTGTGATATAAAAATGAGACCACAATAAATCATTTCAAAACTTTTCCCACCTTTAATGTGACCTATAACCTGCACAATTCAATTGAAAAACAAACAAATCTGTTAGGGGAAAAAATATAAAAAATAAAAAACGTACAATAAGCTGGTTGCATATGTGTGCACACCTTTAAACTAATACTTTGTTGAAGCATTCAGTCTTCTTGGTTACACACCTGTCATCAATTAAAGAGACTCTGATTAACCCCAAATAAAGTTCAGGTGTCCAAGTAGGATTTTCCTGACATTTACTCAGTTGCCTGCTACAGCAAAAGTCATGGTTCACAGAAAGCTTGCAAAGGAGAAAGGTACAAAAAAATTTCCACAGTACTGTATACACCATGGAACACAGTGAAGATAGTCATCAAAAAGTGAAGAAAATATGGGACAACAGTGACATTGCAAAATACTGGATGTCCCTCCAAAATTGATGAAAAGACAAGACGAAAACTGGTCAGGGAGGCTGCCAAGAGACCTACAGCAACACTGAAGGAGGTGCAGGAATTTCTGGCAAGTACTGGTTGTGTACTGCATGTGGCAACAATCTCCCGTATTCTCCATATGTCTAGCCTATGGGATAGGGTTGCAAGACGGAAGCCTTTTCTCACACAGAAAAACATCCAGGCCCGGTTACAATTTGCAAAACAATACATCAAGTCATCTGAAAGCATGTGGGAAAATGTGTCATGGTCTGATGAGACCAAGGTTGAACTTTTTGGCCACAATTCCAAAAGGTACGTTTGGCGCAAAATCAACATTTTCACATCACCAAAAGAACACCACCCCCACGGTGAAGCATGGTGGTGGCAGTATCATGCTTTAGGGTTGCTTTTCTTCAGCTGGAACTGGGGCTTTAGTCAAGGTGGAGGGAATTATGAACAGTTCCAAATACCAGTCACTTTTGGCCCAAAACCTTCAGGTGTCTGCTAGAAAGCTGAAGAGGAATTTCACCTTTCAACATGATAATGACCCCAAGCATACATCCAAATCAACAAAAGAATGGCTTCACCAGATGAAAACTGAAGTTTTGGAATGACCCAGCCAGAGCCCAGACCTAAATCCCAGTAAAAAATCTATGGGGTGACCTGAAGAGCATTGTGCACAAGAGATGCCCTCGCAATCTGACAGATTTGAAGCACTTCTGCAAGGAAGAGTGGGCAAATATTGCCAAGTCAAGATGTGCCATGCTGATAGACTCCTACCCAAGAAGACTGAATGTTATAATTAAATCAAAAGGTGCTTCAACAAAGTATTAATTTATGGGTATGCACAATTATGCTACCAGCTTATTGTATGTTTTTTATTTTTTATTTTTTTTTCGTAACAGATTTGTTTGTTTTTCAATTTAATTGTACAGGTTATAGGTCACATTAAAGGTGGGAAAAGTTTTGAAATGATTTATTGTGGTCTCATTTTTTTATATCAAGAAAACCTGGCATTTTAACATGGGTGTCAATACTTTTTATATCCACTGTATAAATGTGTGTGTGTGTGTGTGTGTGTGTGTGTGTGTGTGTGTGTGTATATATATATATATATATATATATATATATATATATATATATATATATATAAATATATATGTATATAGGTCTACCTGAAAACGCCAAAATCTCTAAATGCTGATGACGAGAACACCGACACTGGAAGACTGACAATGGAGAAGACTGAGAGTTGAGAATCCCGATGCTGAGAACACCGACATGCAAAGGTAAGTGTGCGATGGGGATGGACGTTAGGGTCAGGGTGTGGGTAAGGTACGTGTATGATAGTGACAGACGTTAGGGTAGGGTGCGGGTCAGGTAAGTGTGCGATAGTGACGGACTTTAGGTTTAGGGGCAGGTTAAGTGAGTTAGGGTTATGGTGCGGGTACGGTATGTGTGCGATAGTGACAGAGTTAAGGGTTGGGGTAGATTAATTGAGTTAGGGTTAGGGTGTGGGTAAGGTAAGTGTGCGATAGTGACAGAGTTAAGGGTTAGGGGCGGATTAAGTGAGTTAGGGTTAGGGTGCGGGTAAGGTAAGTGTGCGATAGTGACGAACCTTAGGGTTAGTGTTTGGGTTAAGGTTAGTGCATAGATAGTTGTGTATGTAAGGTTTAGTGTAGGTTTGTAAGGTTTTTGGTGTGCTTGTGCTGTGTGTGTGTTTTTCGGGAATGGTATTTGTTTTGTTGATTATCGGGATTGTGGTTTGTCGGGCATGTGAAGTTTCGTGTTTTTGAACTTACTTTTTTTTTTGGTTTTGTCATGTCGTTTATTTCGTTGTCGGTGTTTTGGCATGTCGGTGTTACCAGGTAGACATATACGTATATATATATATATATATATATATATATATATATATATATATATATATATATATATATGGATTCACGTTATAATTTCGAAATACTGAAATACAGAATTTCACTATTTCAAAATCATAAAGTCGAACGTCCATAATCCTGACAACACGCAATCACGAAATACACAATCACGAACACATACAAACCATACACCAAACAACACATACATTGTCCAACCCACACTAAAACAAACAAAACACACACAAACACAAAAACACAAACAAACCTACCCTACATGTAAGCAAGGGGGTAAGCCCCCATGCACCTCTCATGTGGGGGCATGTGCCCCCCACACCCCCTACTTATATATACTAACTCCGAGATCGCACAAACAGACACAAAAAGGAAACACACACCCACACATTTCACAGTCCTTCGCACACACACAGACATCACACATGTACATACATCCACACATTCAGACACTCAAATTCCCACACAAAACCCTTACAAAACACTCAATTACCTTCAACTGCACCTGCATCCATACACAATACACTCCCAACACTGTATGCCACGTACCATAAGCCATAACTGTGAATTCGAGATATTCGAATTCGCGATTATGCACTTTTGCGATTTTCAGTTTTCGACTTTATGATTTCGAAATACTGAAATTCGGTATTTCAGTATTTCAAAATTATAAAGTGAACCCATATATATAGATATGGGTCCATATGACTTGGTCGACGGTTCATTTGGTCGACTGTTCATTTGGTCGACAGTTCATTTGATCGACAAGCATTTGCCCCCTACCCCAATGTTGTGCGACCCTGGAGTTGATATATATAGTTAGGGGGGGGGCACAGCCCCCCCATTGGGGGGTGTGGGGGGTGAAGCCCCCCACCTAAAATGCTTGTCGATCAAATGAACTGTCGACCAAATAAACAGTCGACCAAATGAACAGTCGAACAAGTCATATGGACCCATAGATATATATATATATATATATATATATATATATATATAGATACACACACACACACACACACATACACTTGTTATTCTTTTGACTGAAAACTCAAAATATTGAAAAGGGAAATTTGCCCTTTCCTCACTGTTGAGTGATCCTGTAGGTGGTGTATATAATCACGTGTGGGGTGGGGGGTGCTTGCCCCCTGCATTAAAAAAGTTTCAATATTTTGAGTTTTCAAAATTATTACCTAAGCTATATACAGTGTGAATTATACCTAGAAGTGATTATATGAATCATAACGCTCCTTACAACTGTAGTTTAAGATATTACTGCAGTGCTGTTCATTTGTTTTGAGTGTAATATAGTTTTCTAAAGCACTGTATTTCTGCTAGCTAGAACGTATTCTGTGTGGAGGCATGCGTGAATGGGCTTGCCTTCGTTGAAGGTTGTGCGTCAGGGCTGGTAACTCGGCATGTAAAAATCCACTACCAAACATTAGCGGACCGGAGTTCCGCTGTGGCGACCCCTAACCGGGATAAGCTGAAAGACACAACAACAACTGTCTGTACTTTTCCTGGTTGCTTAATAAATAAGGAAACCTGTATGTATTTTCTGCAATGTTAAGCTTTTTACAACACTGCTAGAGTTTACTAGTATTGTTACGAGTGCAGTATAAAATCTGTAGCTTACAAGGCTGCTTGAAAGTAACACTGTATGTATCTGTCAACAGTGTTAAGCTATTAAAACACTGCCATTGTTTGCTTCTAACTATAATATTAATAGGCAAAGTGTAACAATTACAAGGTCTGTCAGCAGTAGCTAGTAACTTGGAACTATTACACCTCAGGTATGGAGCAGGACTATTATTGCATTATAGCATTTTATACACTATATGCAAACATTTATTTGAAATACTAACTTAAAGGTACAAAGTGGACAACAATGACAAAATCAATGCATTCCAAAAATATTAGCCTAAAGAAATATTTGCAAAGTAGCTATAGCAAACTGTAAGAGTTTTAATCATTTTGCTGACATAGTGCATTACATATGTAGTATTAAACTCTCTACTCAAAGGAATTTCCTTGCATGGTATCTCTGATGTGATGAATTCCAGATGCTTATGTCCTTATAATATATACCTATGAAAAATATAAACCATATCCATTAGGTTATGACTTTTGCATGATGAAGTATACATATTAATGTTGCTCTCTCTACAGTACCTATTTTTCATCTACTGGTCCAAATCTATATACTAAAGTATAAAGCCAGGCCACCTTCCAGTCCAGCTTACCTTTTCCACTCTCCCTGAACTCCTTCCATACACATTCCATACAACTGCCACAGGATTTCAGAGGAAGAGTGTCATTTTTGGCAGTGATATTTATCAGTTTATTTCCCTTGAATGTAACATCATCCATTATGCAAGTGCCACTTAAACTGCTGTCTCAGTTTGCATATACTAAACTACTACCTCTTTTATCTTCCAGTATTCATCGCATTTGTTAAAATAATCTACAAAGTCCTAACAGAACTCCCACTCAGCCTTAAGTTAAATGAAAATAAAACACCGCTAGCAAAAAACAAGCAACAGCAATCAAGGACTGCATTAAAATCAATGCTCAATATATTTAGCTGCTTGCAGCAGACTGTAAGAGGCTCACATCCGCTGCTTAACTCAGCTAGTTTTTGCAGTCTGCACACTATCAGAGGACTCCAACCCCGTGCAATAATACCACCTAGCCTCCAAAGGAAGTGGAGAAACCAAGCCATCAGCTTGAGATTTGGAATGTCTTTGTGAACCATGCCTGTCAGGTGAGACAGAAGATCTGGAGTTGGATCCAGAATCCACGGTTGTTGCAACAGATGAGGCCAAAGGAAGGGAAATCAAATCTGCCAAGGCCAAAAGGGGGGCAATGAGGGTGACCTGTACACATCCCCTATACAATCTATACATGACTAGCACAGTAATTAAAATGCAGACTGAGCAAAGTTTGTCTCTAGTTAATCACACATTTTCTTTTAAATAAATACTTTCATGCCATCACAATTATATTTCTCAAAAAAAAAAAAAAAACATAAATAATATACCACATATAGCCCTAGCAATTTTAAATCTCTGTAAACACAGCCTCAATGGCTGCACAGTGTCTTCTCCTTATGTGCAGTAACCTGTAAATTACTGATAGTTTTGGAGTTGCGGTTTCCCTTAATGTGGATTTGTTTTAGTCCCTTTAATTTTACATACAGGTCAGGCATATTTTTATGAACCAGAGGAGAAGCTGGGGGCAATAATTAAAATGGAGTTAATGGAATTTATCTGGGAGGGGAAGAGGGCAAGAGTTAAGTGGGATACATTCCAATAGAACAAGGTAGTTTTGGAAAACTATTCTCTAATTTGAAGGGATAATTTAGAGCTACTCAGTTAAGGCTCATATATATATATATATATATATATATATATATATATATATATATATATATATATATATATATAAAACACAAGCAAAAGGTTATAATTAAAAATGGAAAGGGATTTTGGATGCAGATCCTTAAGGATAATAACAATAACAACCATATTGAATATTATATTCAGAAAGTAGCAGAAAATATTCTAAGAACTAAGCCAACACGAGAATGGAAAAAGGGGATTCTGCCAACAGGGAGGACTGCAATTAGAGGTACAGGAAGTAGGCAAGACAGGACTGGAATTTACTGCAGAAAACTGGCAAAGGAAAGTACAGCTGTAAAAGTAAATTTACCATAACAGTAGATGTTTGAACGATCACTGCTGTAGTAGCTTTAGCTATATGAGCTCTATCCTGCCAAAGATTATGTCTTAACCATAACGTTCCATCTGTGTTGTTCATTTGAAGTTTTCCTCAACATGTGGGTTCAGTTCTGATCCCATGAACTGACTCAGCCGCTTCTACAGCTTGTGGAAATCAAAAACTCTCGAGCTCAATCCTTACCACAATGCACCTAGTCACATTACCTCAGATCGAATCTGCTGATAGAAAACGGACTAGAAAGAGAAAATTTTAGGTAGACCATATCTGGAACTATAAATACAACAAACAATGGTAACAATCTCTGTAAAGGCATATTCTTCCAGAAGTAAAACATGGGCAGGGGAATGGAGAGTGGGGAGTTGAGGAAAAATGAAAATGGACAACACAGATGCAATGTTATGGTAAGATATAAGTTCTTTATCTGATGTTGTCAATTTTCATTTTCTCTTCAACGTGTAGGACAGAGTCCAAAGCTACGTACAGTCCTGGATGGACTCAAGGAAGGATGTTTCTAAGCACCACTGAGCTGAATAATGCTCTACCCTGAGAGACCAAATCCAATCTGTAATGAGTAACAAAGGTATGGGGGGACGCCCAAGTTGCTGCTGCACAAATGTAATCCACAGACGTTCTAGATTGAAAAACAGATGAAGTTGCTGCAGCTCTAGTTGAATGACCTTTCAACAGTTTTGGTAAAATGACACCCAATTTGTTATAAATGAAAGAAATACAATTAGTGAGCCATTAAGTCAACGGCACTTTGTTCACTTGTTTCCCTAACTTGGTATGAAAAAAGGAAATAAACAATTGATTAGATTTTCTGATATCTTTTGTCCTGTGAAGACAGAATCTTAATTGTCTGTGAACATCCAACAGATGCAAAGAATATTCACCCTTGTTGGAATATTTGGGAAACAACACTGGTACTGGTTAAGGCTGGTCTCAGAAACTACCTTCGGTAGACAGGATGGATTGGTACAAGGTGAAACTCTTTCCTTATGGAAAAAACAGGTACGGTGGTTTAGACGACAGAACTACAAGGCTTGAATCTCTGAAATTCTTTGAGCAGCTGTAATTGCTACCAAGAAAACAGTTTTCCAGGACAGAAACTTTAAATAACAATCACTGGCCGGTTCAAGGGGATGGGGGGAGGGGTGATTGCTTGTAACGTCAGACTAAGGTCCCAAGGAGGGGTAGGATTCTTGTATGGGGGTTTTAAGAGAAAGGTACCCTTTAAAAAGGCTTTACAAAGTTTGTGAGAAGCCACTGAAGATCTTTGAAAACAAATGTGAAAATTGGAGATCTCTGCTAACTAGATTTTAATTGTGGAGGCCAAAGCTCCATCACTGAAAAGCGATGATAAAAATTGAAGAATCTCATGGATAGGTGCTGAAAGGAGGTCAACCTTATTTTGGAGCACCCAATGTGCAGATCGTTTCCATTCACTATTGTAGAGCTTTTGTATAGATGGTTTATGAGAAGACAAAAGAATGTGTCAAGACTGGGGAAAACAGCATAGGTAGTCTGGCTACTAGTGGAAGTGGAGAAGCCAAGCCATCAGCTTGAGATTTGGAATGTCTGGATGAACCATGCCTGTCAGGTGAGACAGAAGATCTGGAGTTGGATCCAGAATCCACTGTTGGATCCAGAATCCACTGTTGAGGCCAAAGGAAGGGAAACCAAATCTGCCAAGGCCAAAAGGGGGCAATGAGGATGACCTTGCTCTTCAACTTGATTGCTTTTTGTAAGAATTTGGGGATTAATGGAGTTGGTGGAAACATACGAGACCAGGGGGCCAAATGTGCAGAACAGCATCCCTCAGAAATTCCTCTTCTGCAGGAATCAGGGCAAAGTAGCAGCTGCATTTGTTGTTTAGGGGCAAAGCAAACAGGTCGCAGCAAGGCTGACCCAAGCTTGGAAAATCTCATCAGACACTTTTTGATTGAGGGACCATTTATAAGGTAACAGTATGCACCTCCTCAATTTGTCCGCTATCACATTTGACTTCTCCAGAATGTGCATTGCTATCAGAAAGCAGTTGGATGAGATCGCCCATTGCCACACTCTAAGGGCTTCTTGGCATAGAGGGTAGGATCTGTTTTCTCCCCTTGTTTGTTGATGTACCAAACTACTGACATGTTGTCTGACTGAATCACAATAGTTCCTAGAGGCAGAACATCCTGAAAAGCTTACAAAGTCAATAGCACTGCTCTCATCTCCTGGACATTTATGTACAGATTGGCCTCTGTTGGGGACTGCGTGTCTTGGACTGTCTTCTCCTGTCAATGCCCCCCACCCTAGCTGAGAAGCATACGCAGTCACTGTGGCTTTGGGCTGGGGGAGAATGAACGGATTTCCTTGAGAATTTGATCCAAATGAATCCACCAGTTGAGATCCCTTTTGCATGCACTGGTTATAGAGATGGGCATCAACACAGGATGGTGAAAAACAGACCACTATGTTGCAAGCAACCACTGTAGAATTCCCATATGGAACTTAGCCAGGGGAGCCAGAGTTATAGATACTGCCATGGACCCAAATGCTTGAAGAAATAAATGAGCTGGAACTTTGTAGTTATTGATTATAGGTTCATAGGTTCATACTAGGCTATCTGCCCTAGGGCATTTATAAGCCTAGCCAGAGTGTGTTTGGCTTTCGCCACCCATTTTAAATTAATTTTGCTATGCCCTTTTTCGAGGTTAGTATACTGTGCCTCTGTCTAACAGTGACACAGAAGTGATACCCGGGGTAAACCTACGATCTCCTATCCACTCATCAAGATTCCTCTTGAAGAGAGTCAGTGAGGGACTCTGCCTAACCTGGACTGGGATTTTATTCCAGAGTGAAGGGAGCCTCTGGGTTATGAATCTGTCCCTCCAGCATGCCCTATTTATTTCAGTGCTGAGGTTCAAGTCTCTCGAGTGCGTAGCTCGATGGGATTTGGATTTTCTGAGGTGCAGCATGTCCATTAATTCTGGGTTGGACATGGCTTTATACGTCAGGCACAGATCGCCTCTGAGCAGGCAGTATGCCACTGAGTAGAGCTGGAGTTTCTTTAACCGGGCAGCATATGGCATCTGTTTGAGCCCTTTGATCCTCTTGATGAGGTACTTTTGGGGTCTTTCCAGTTGCTGCAGGTGTCTGGTAAGGTACATCCCAAAAGGGGCATTGTACTCAATTATGTGCCTGATGAGGGATGAGTAAAGAGGCACGATGACCTCCCCTGATCTAGATATGAATCCCTTCATGATTAGGTGGGCTATATAAAATGTTTTTCTAACCACTTTGGCCACGTGGTTGTCAAATGAGAGATTGCTATCAACTTGGGTCCCCAGGTCCCTAATTACTTCTTCTGTACTTAATGGATTACCACCTATATGGTAATTTGTGGGCACTTTGTTTTTGCCAAAGGGGATGACTATACACTTTTTGGCGTTTAGCTTGAGGCCATGGCTCTGGCACCGGTTGTCTGTTTCTATGAGGCCCTTTTAGAGGATGCTTGTGTCGGCTGGAGAGTTGATTATGGCACCCAGTTTGCAGTCATCTGCGAACTTGGCCAACCACAGTCCTTCCGTGTTGGCCTGTACCTCCGAGAAATATATACCGAACAAGAGAGGTCCCAGGACTGAGCCTTGTGGGATGTCACTTGTAACTGGTTTGGAGTCTGACATGGCTCCAGCAATTGTAACCATGTGGGTTTTGTCCTTGAGCCAGTTTGCAACCCATCTAGTGACATAGGGGTTTATAGTTAAGCTGGTGAGCTTATCTATAATGCTCGAGTGGGGCATTGTATTGAAGGCTTTTGCGAGGTCCAGGTAGGCTGTGTGGACCACCTTCCCCTCGTCAATGGCCTTGGTGACTGTTTCAAAGAAATCGACCAGGTTTAAGAGGCAGGATCTGCCCTTAACAAAGCCGAACTGGGTAGTATCCAGTGTCTGTAGGTCCCCAATATCTTTATTTATGAGGTCCATGATGATCCTTTCCATAGCTTTGCAGACCAAGCTAGTCAGGCTTATGGGGGGATAGTTTCCAGGATCCGTTGAGGCACCACCTTTGTGGAGAGGGACCACTGTTGCTGTACACCACTCTTTGGGTACATATCCTGTAGTAAGGCTGAAACTGAACAGTAGTTTTATGTTTGGGTTTAGCTCTTCTTGGAGTTCATGTAGGACGCAGCCCGGGACACCATCTGGTCCCACTGATGCTGTGTTTTTTGCTTTGGAGAGGGCAGCTCTTACCTGAGCATCTGAGATGTCAGGGGGGCAGCACTCTGCTGGGATAGATATTTGCCCTTTGGTGGGGAGTTTGCGCTGAACCTGTCAGCTAGGATGTTGGCAATGTCTGTGGGTTTGGTGTATTTTTTGTCATTTTGGACTAATTCTGAGCATATCTGGGAATTCCCACCCAGGTTCCTAACATAACTAAAAAAAGCCTTGTGATTATCCTTAGTGTCCTGTGCAATTTTTCTCTCGAAACTGGCCTTAGATGATTTTATGAGTGCCCGTAGTTTTTTGCTAATACTGATCAGAGATGCCTTCTCCTTTTGGGATTTTGCTCTATCATGTAGTAGCTTCCTCCTTCTATTGTATAGTTTGTTTATGGCTGGGGTCTACCAGACAGGACGTCTGCCTTTGGAGGATTGGGTCTTGGTTTTATTTGGGATTGCATGATCCATGCATTCCTGAAGATGTTCATAGAGTGCGTTTATAAAGGATTCTGCGGTCTGGGCCGTATTTTCCACAGGCCCGGGGGCTTTGAAGGATTCCACCTTGGTTTTGAGGAGTGTGGAATTTGCTTTAGAGAAGTTTTTCACTGTGGTTTTCAGGGCAGGGGGTGGAGTCGGAATGTGAATATCCAGTGAGATTAGTTTATGGTCTGATCTTACCAGTGAGGGATACACTTCTGGTCTGGAGCATAGAGTCCCCATGTTGGTGATGATCAGATCTTGTATGTTTTCCCCTCTTGTGGGAGTGGTAACAGGTTGTTACATAACATTTGAGTTTATAAATTCTAGGAACCTTTGGGCTAGGGTGTTGGCGCTAGAGTAATGCTCCCAGTCTATGTTTGGGTAGTTGAAGTCACCCAATATAATGGTGTTTGGAGAGACCTTCATATTTTCCAGTGTTCACAGGAAGGCCGAGTGGGGTTCCTGGGTTTGGGAGGGTGGTCTGTAGCAGGCTATAAACTGGAAGGCAGTTTTACCCACTGTTAGTTGCACATGGATAGTCTCTGATGCTTCGTGCTGTGCCACCAACCTGGAGGTATGGGTATCTTTGATGAATATTGATACTCCCCCTCCTTTTGTGGTTCGGTCCAAGTTTTGGGGCCGAAAAGCATGGTATGAGGTATAACCTGGTAGTGCTGGGGTGCTCTCAGGAGCCTTGATCCAGGTTTCTGTTACTGCACAAATATCGATGTTCTCCATGCTAAGGAGAGTTTCGAGTGCGTGCATCTTGAGGTTTAGAATTCTGGCGTTGAGTAGCATTACTCTTAGTTTCTTATCCCTTGTGATGCCTATGGAGGTGGGTTTGTCTTTTGAGCCTTGCCTAAAAAAGGCACTATGGGGGTAGCAAGAGCCTTTACCAATATCCGAAAGCCCATGGGTGACAGGTGCAAGCCGTCCCTAGTGAAGCATCGTGGCTTGTCGAGCATGTCATCCCAGGTTGACAGGCATTGGATCCCCTTTGAATGACACCAATACTTAAGCCAATTGTTGAAATTGATCATCTTGTCTTCATATTGTGGCATCATTCTTGGTGAGAGTAAGATGCTACTCAAGGTCAGGGTCATACCGGCCTGGGCTACATGCTCAGAGAGCTCCTCTATGTCTCTTTTCATGTAGTCCAGGGAGGTACGTCTCAGGTCATTCACACCAGCATGGACAATGACTGAGTCATATCTGTACTTGCCTTGGAGTGACCTGAGTGCTTGTGTTATGTGGTGGATCTTAGTGCCCGACAGGCAGCTCACCGTGACCTTCTCCTTGTTCAGCCTGGTGAGCGGGACGTCAGTGTGCCTGACGATAGAGTCACCTATTACAAGTGTATCAGGTGTATTGTTTAGCCTTAAGGGCTGTGACTGTTCGGCACACTGGCTTTGTGAGCTATGTGTTGCACGTGTTTTGTTTTGGGGTAGAGGTTGCTTGAGTGTCTGCTTTGAAGGTCTCTGCTGCTTAGGCAGATTTTTATTTAGAGCCTCCGAGTATGTTTTTGTGTGTTTATGTGTTTGGTTTGCTGTCGTGGTAAGTCTATGTGAGACTGGAATTGTAGTGAGTGTGGTTTCCTTCTCCTCCTGACTGGTTACGCCAGCTGAATTGAGAGAACTTAGCCTCCAGTTTGGCTATATGGTTGCATCGCTCACATGTGTTGGAATTTGTTGTGAGGAGGAGAGGGTTGTCTGTGTACATGAGGCAGTTGTAACATTGCCTCAAGATTCTCAGATTCACAAGCTGGACCGGAAAGGAGATTGACAACTGACCTTTGGACATGCTAGAATAGTATTGGGAATTCCTTTATAATTGAAAAAAAGGGCCAATGGGGAACAAGATACTCAAGGGAAGTTTGTGAGGGTGTAGTGCTTTTAATTTTTTAGTGCTGACTTATATAATTGCTTTAGTGAGCAAGTGCCAGGTAACTAACTTATGGCTAGTAATTGATTCCTGATTGTCTCCAGTCTTGCTAGGGGAAGTGTGGACACTGTGCTCCTTCTGTTTAAGGAAGCTTCTATAAAGTCTAGGGTTTCAGTTGGTTCGAGCAGAGATTTTTTGAAGTTTATTGTAATGCCCAGGTAAGAGCATAGCTGTAGAACATTTTTCTCTTGCCTCTAATAGTCTTCCAGATATGGAAATATACAGAATCCCTGCACTCTAAAGTGAGCTGCTACTACTGCCATGCATTTGGTGAACACCCTGGGAGCTGTGGCAAGGCCAAAGAGCAGAACCATGAATTTATAGTGACTGGCCTCCAACCGAAAGCAAAGGAACTTTCTTAAGCATCTGTCCATTTTTATGTGGTAGTATGCATCTTTAAGGTCTATCAAACACATCCGATCATCCTTTCCCAGAAAAAGAAGAATGGACTGGACCGTGACCATCTGGTATTTGTTTTTTTGAACAGACTTGCTCAAGTTGCTTTGATCCAGAATTGGTCTCCAGTCTCCTGTCTTTTTTTGGCACTAATAAAAATCTTGAGTATAATTCGGACTCTCTCTAGTCTGGTAGGACCTCCTGGATGACTCTTTCTTTCTAGCAGCTTCTGTATTTGTATGGCTGCTTGTTCCCTCTGACTGATCTGTGAATTTCTGTGACAAGGGTGGGAGAAGGAAAAGAGGTATCATGTAACCTCTGGAAATCTTCTGCAACCATGTACCTGAACTGATTAGAAGCCAGGCTCTCTGGTGCAGAGATAAGCGACCCCCAACTGCTTTCAGAGGGGGACAATCAAGCCTCCTTTCAGCAGCACTGGAAAGGTTTGCCAGAGAACGAATCTCTGAAACCATGATTCTGCGGGCCTCCTCTACTGCCAAGATGGCGTCTTTCATTAAAGTCCCCCCCTGCCCCTAGAAGAACCCCCACCACGTGTGTCCTGGGTAAACCCTTGGGATTTTCTGAGCCACATTTTGCTATTGCTTCATTAATTCCTCAAAAAGGGTCTCTGTGGAGTGGAAAAATGTACGGCCAAGGGTTTTACCATATTTTTCACACCTGGTCAATTTGTCTCTGACTGTAGGGACAAACAAGGACAAGCACTGACGAGCAAAGACTTGAAGGGCTCCTAAAAGTGACATAGGTGCATCCAGGCATGCCTGCTTATGGAAATGACTGAACCTGCAGATCTAGTAGTCCCTTTGGCTGCATGTGAAATGAGCTTCATGGAAGAATTAGATATGGAGGTTAGGGAGGCCAACTGGGAGGTAAACAATTCATGGACCTCCTCAGAAACAGCTCCTGAGAGGGTATCTGAAAGGTCTTTAATCAGGTCCCTCTGCAATCTACTAAAGTGTGCCAGGTAATTCAAGGACTGTAGAACAAAGGTCAATGATGCATAAACTTGCTTTCGAAACCTATCCATCGTATGACACTCCTTGTTGGGAGGATGGACATAGGAACTTTCCTCTACTAGTTCCTTCTTCATGGCTGCTGCTACCACCATGGCATCCAGAGGCAAGCCCTTCATCCAAAATGGTTTACCCTCAGGGACCATGACAATCCTGTCTGGATCTTGGGGATGGGCTCAATGGTGTCAGGCACCTTCCATGCCCACCGAAAGATCAATTCAATTAGCTCATTGGTGGGCAGAAACACTCAGGAGGTAGATGGGCGGGTAATGAAAGCCTGCAGGTACACAGATTCCTCAGCTGAAGGGTTAATGGACTTCCAATCATCCCTTTGCTTAAGAATTTCTAAGATGTCTCCAAAGGAGCCATCATCAGTGGGTGATCTGGGGGACCCTTCGTCTTCCTTGAAATCCATGTCTTCCGTGATGGCCTCTTCCAAGGAGTTCAAGTGCTTCCTCTTACACAGCCTCTTCCTAGGGACCTCCTCAGTGGGGTAATCTGGTGAGGTTTCGGAAGAAGAAGGGGTACCCTGCTGGGTAACCTGAGGCTTAGGTATCCACTGTCCCTGAGGAGAGAATGGCTGAGGCCCTGAGCACAAGAGTGACAGGGATAGTGGTTCTGAGGGGGGATGGCCAGACTTGCTGACTGATGTAGCCATGGCCTTCTCCATAGCCTCAAAGACAGAACTATCAATAGACAAGAGGTCCCCAGCACCGAAAGGGTGGACCTCAGAACCACAGTCCCTTCCTGCACCATGAGAAAGTACAGTTGTGTACACTTACCATAAATGTAGATGTTCGAGTGTATTCACTGTTGCAGTTATTACATTTGGATAATCTGCTGGCAGGTTGCCCTCACGCGGCCTGATTAACAAAGTCTTGGGTCCTGCGTCGGTTGCTGTCCCTTCTTCCATGATGTCAGGTTGTCAGGAGTATAAAACATGCAGCTGACACCATTACATCAGTTTTTCTTGCCCCAGATGTCAGGTGCCCCCCAAATGGGGAGCAAAATATATAAGTAATTAAAAACACAAAAATATACCTCCAAACAAAAGCAAATACACCAAAAAGGCTTTTAAGCATAGTAAAAGAAAGTAGAGATATAGTAAGAGAAAAACAGGGGGCTAGAGGGAGGGTAACCAGGACTGCAACAGTGAATACACTCGAACATCTACATTTATGGTAAGTGTGCACAACTGTACTATGTTCTTCGTGTTTCACTGTTGCAGTCATTACATTTGGGTAGATTCCCAAAGCTATGGTTGTGAGGATGGATTTATACCACATTAGAACCAGCTATAAGGCCCTGCAAAACAGCAGTGGCAAAGCCAGCTCTGGATTTAGAGAAAATTGGTAAGTGATAATACTTGGTGAAAATATGAACTGAACTCCAGGTAGCAGCTTCTAGAATATCCCTGGTAGGAACACCTCTGAGAAAGGCTGTAGAAGTAGATGCAGCCCTGGTGGAATGAGCTCTGATCCCCTGGGGGATAGGTTTTCCATGGTGCTTATAGCAGAAATGAATACAATGGCATATCCATTTAGAAATGGTTTGTTTTAAAATAGCCTTCCCCTCTGCCCCTGCTGCAAATGCTACCAGCAGTTGTTCATATTTTCTTTGAGATTTAGTCCTGTCCAAGATGAATCTAAATTGTCTGTGTACATCCAATGAATGCAGAATCCACTCCCCCTTGTTCTGTGGATTGGGAAAGAAGGTTGGCAAATGAATGGACTGATTAAGAGCCACACTGGATACCACCTTGGGCATGAAGGATGAATTGGTCCTGAGTGACACCCTGTCCGCATGAAAGATGATGAAAGGCTCCACTGCCATAAGGGCCTGTAATTCAGATATCCTTCTAGCTGAAGTGATTGCTAAAAGGAAGGCTGTTTTCCAGGAAAGAAATTTTAAGTCTGCAGTAGCAGCTGGCTTGAAAGGAGGTAGAGTTAGTGTCTCCAATACAAAGTTAAGGTCCCAGGCAGGGGTTGGAGCTCTCCTGGGTGGTCTCAAGTTGTTGGCCCCTCTGAGATACTGCTTTAGCAGAGGATGAGAGAAGAGGGGGGGGTTCTGTGTTGTAATGAGCTGAAATGGCTGAGGCATAGATTTTTATGGAGGAAAAAGACAGGCCCTTGTGAAGCATCTCAGTTAAGTATTGCAAAATCTGAGGTAAATTGGGCGCTGCTGTGCTCATCCCTTGAGAGTGATTCCAGGCACAGAATCTTTTCCATTTGTCAGCATAAGATTTTCTAGTACTAGGTCTTCTCGCCTCCAAAATTACTTCCATCACAGGTTTGCTGAGGGATGCTAAGGTGGGATTTAAATGATTAGCCAAGCTGTAAGATTCAATGTTTGGAGCTGAGGGTGCAGAATTTGGTTCTCCTGCTGAGACAGTAAGGAAGGTGTCTGAGGCAGGTGCCATGGAGAAATTTGTGATACACTGCGCAGGATTGGGTACCACTGCTGGTGAGTCCAGCCTGGAGCAATCAAAATCATTTTTGGTTTGTCCTGTTTGACTTTTAGTAGAACTTTGGAGAGCAGAGGCAGATGGGGAAAGGCATAGACTGATAGGTTTTTCCAGCTGAAGGTCAGAGCATCCACTTTCCAGGCTTTATTGTGAGGAGTTCTTGCGCAAAATCTGTTCAACTGGTAGTTCTGGGGTGAGGCAAAAAGATCTATGTCTGGGCTCCCCCATTTGCATGTCAACATGTTGAAAGTCCGTGCTTCCAGTTTCCATTCGTGTGGGTCCATGATATTTCTGCTTAGTTCGTCTGCCAGAATATTCAGCTTTCCTGGCAGGAATTGAGCTTGTAGTTTTACTTGTTAGCGCAAGGCCATGCTCCACAATGCCATGGCTAGCCTGCATTGGGGGTAGGAATGTGTACCCCCTGCCTGTTTATGTACCACATAACCGTGGTGTTGTCCATCTTTACCATTAGTTGTCCTGGATGAAGGTAGTCCTTGAAGGCTGTCAGTGCATTCTGTACAGCTAGCATTTCTTTTTGACTGATATGAAGGTGCATTTGATTTGGGCTCCATTTGCCCTGAATGCACTTCCCTGCCAGATGAGCCCCCCATGCATGGTCTGATGCGTCTGCAGTTAGGGTTTGGGCGGCAGGGGGTGGTGTGAATGGCAGTCCCTTGTTTTGGAGGCAGGCCTCTGCCCACCATAGGAACTCTAGGCGCAGACAAGGTATGATAGGAATCATTGTTTCCAGGCTGTGACAATGTTGACTCCATAAACTTTATAAGTACCACTGAAATTTCCTCATATGCAGTCTTGCATATGGAATTAGAAGAATGCAGGAGGCCATGAACCCCAAGGCTTGCAGTATTTGTCTTGCAGATAGCAGGGTTTTTGTGGCCACCTGTTTGAAGTACGCCACCAAATGAATTTGCTTTTCTGGTGTAAGGAAAGCCATCTGGGCAGTTGTATTCAAACTTGCACCCAGGAATGTAATTTTCTTTAAGAGGGTACCAGTTGTGATTTGTTTTCATTTATGGTGTACCCTAGACAAGTTAGAACACTTTTTACAAACGCCAGATGTTTTAGAAGAATGGCCTGGTTTTCTGCCTGAATTAGACAATCATCCAGGTATGGATATATTTGAATATTTCTTTGCCTGCAAAATGCAATTACTGGAGCCAGACACTTTGTGAATACCCTGCGTGCAGTAGACAAGCCAAAGGGCAGTGTAGAGAACTGATAATGCAAGTAGCCTGCTTTGAAGCTTAGGTATCTTCTGCAAGATTCCCTGATTGGGATATGCAGGTAAGCCTCTTTTAAATCTAGAGTTGCCAACCAGGCATCCTTGCCTAGCATAGGAAGTAACTGGTAAAGAGTCAGCATCTTGAATTTTGGAATGTCCAGAAAGGTATTTAGAGTTGACAGGTCCAGAATTGGATGCCATGATTTGTCTTTTCTGGGTACCAGGAAAAGTCTGGAATAGAAACCTTGTCCCTTTTCCTCTTCTGCTACTAGTTGAATAGACCCCATGTTTTGGAGGGAAAATACTTGTTTCTGAGCTTCTGCCCACTGATTTGGGGCAGGTCTGGCCACCCGTTTGGAGTTGGCAACCTGTGAAAATGAAATCTGTATCCCTGAGACACGATATTTAAAACCCATTTGTCCTGGGTTATAAGTTGCCAGTTTTTTGCATGAAGAGCCAGTTTCCCCCCCAAAGGGGCGGCTGAGAGGTAAGTGCTTGGTAATCTTAAAGGAAAGTCACTGAGACTGTTTACCATAAGGTGGTGTCTTGTTATTTCCAGATTTGGAAGTGGAAGCACCCCGTAGCTTAGTTCTGAAAGTCCCTTGGGACTGAAACCTGGTACTTTTGGAGTGCCTGGGTTTGGCTTGAGTGGCTCTGGAAGGAGCTGGAAAGGACCAGTTCTTACTAGGCCAGTGCCTGCTAAATCTTGGAGGTTGAACTTGTAAGAAATCTTTCACAGTTTGCATAGATTTAGCTTTATCTTCCATCTTTTTTAGAACTTCTTCAGCCTTATTGCCAAACAGACAGTCCTGCTGCAAAGGAGCATCCAACAGTTTTGCTTTAACATGATCAGGCAGAGATTGCTCCTTAAGTCAAGCATGCCTTCTAAGCACAGACCCAGTAACAGCAGCCCTGCAAGAGGCCTCTAAGAATCAAAACCACATTGCAAAGTATGTTTTCCAACTTGTTCAGCTGAATGCAATAAATCCTGTAAATCTTTATTTTCCCCCAGTCAGAAATCAACATCATTTTCTGTTTAAGCAGCCCCATGATATGCTGTTGATATTTTAGCATATGGAATTGACAGTTTAAAGCCCTGATTGCCAAGGTTGCAGAAGTATAAACCCTTTTACCCCATCTATCCAGCGCCCTGGAGTCTCTATCAGAAGGGGTAGGATTTTTAGCAGCAGAAGCCTTAATGCCCTTGGGCCCCTGAGAAATGGTTTCATGGTCCGCAACAGGGTTTTTGAAAAGGAATTTGTGAGACTCAGGAACCCTGTAGTATCTGTCTGGTTTACTAGGGGCTGGAGGCAGGGAAGCAGGGGCCATGCTGAATTCCAAAAACACATCAACAATGTCTAGTACAGGAGGTATAGCCAAAGGACTATGTTGTGGAAGAAGAAGGAAATCCCTAAGCCTCTTTTTGGATTCAGAAAAATCCTGACTTTCCCAGTGGAAATGCTCCCTTAAGGTATGTAAAGTTTCTCCAAAAGAAAAATTCTCAGGGGGAGAGGCAGAGGGAATGGAATCCTCTGCATCAGAGTCCTCATAAGTAGGTATGGACCAATCCAGGTCAATATAAGAGTCAGAAGAAACAGAATCCTGTTCAGAAGATTCATAGTCAGGTTCAACCCTAGGCCTCTTAGAATGGGTGGGGGTTGATTACCCCTGATTAGAGTAACTAAATATTCAGCCATTTTGATCATTTGTTTTTTAAGCATAGGGGCCTGAACATGTGGCCTGGGGGTCGTTTTTTTAGACACAGATCGCGATTTAGGCCTTAGTATTGAAGGTGGAGTCGGTTTAATATGCAAATCTGTAGGCCTGAATACACCCTCAGAAGCCGGTGCCTGCACAGCGGCTCCAGACCCATCCAAGGTAGAGACATCCGCGGGTTCCTTAGGTGAAGCATCTTGAGGCATACCAGACTCTGAATGGGTCTCAGTAGAGGCCTGCGAATCAGAAGTAACGGGTATCAGGGGCTGTGAAAGCGCCTCACTGAGTACTGACGAACTAGGGACTAGCTTAGAAGAAGAGTTGTCGGCAGTTTTGGACCTCAACAGCCTGTCTCTGTCTTTTTCTTTGCGTTTTTTCGGTATTCTGGTAGTTGGATGGTTAACCGACGTCATTTCTGGATAATTAAACCGAGAACAAAAATATTTAGAAGCAAAAATGTACCGACAACGGACAGTGCGCTGATTAAATAAAACACAAAACCGACAGCAAGGTACGTCATGGTCAGGGCCTAGGCAAGGAATACAGTACAAATGAAAATCCTTATGAGGTATTTGCTTCCCACGAGTAATACCATTTTTAACTTTTACTGATATCGGTAAGGAGCAAGAAAAAGTTTCCCCAACGGGGTACTTAGCTTTTAGTTGAAGACTTCGGTTCTGAAACTCGAAAATGAAAGTTTGAGTTGTTGGCCGACCGGCACTTACGAACTGCTTCTGCTTCAGGCACCACACGGCAAGAAAGACTGATGTAATGGCGTCGGCTGCAAATTTTATACCCCTGATGACCTGACGTCATGGAAGAAAGGACAGCAACCGACGCAGGACCCAAGACTTTGTTAATCAGGCTGACTGAGGGCAACCTGCCAGCAGATTACCCAAATTTAATGACTGCAACAGTGAAACATGAAGAACATCTCCCCAAGGCCAAAGCCATGGAAAGCTTAACAGTGCTGAACCTCCGGGATGTAGAGAAGGCTCTGAAAAAATCTGATTCGACCCTAACCCCTCGGAACCGACAGGCAAGCTATGGCCATGAGGACTCTCCGGTTTAGACTGAGCCGAAGAACTCAGAGCAATCGCCAGTATCGAAGACAAAGGTATCTATGGAACCAACACTATTGCTACCGGATGGCTATCCTGATTACTTTAAAAGCTCTGGAGAAGTTAGAGGAGGAAGAAAAGGAGAAGAAGTTGACGAATGCAGTTCCTGACATGAAGAGGTAGGAAATGAGGGTGTCTCTGTCACATGCTGAGCCCAAAGAATCTTCCTCTCCAATCTCTCCAATCATCCTCAGTAAGGCTCCTGGAAGAAAGTATCGAGACAAGAGATGGTGACTTAGGCCTTTCTATAAAGGAAGACAGCAATCTGCCAGAAAAAGGGTCAATAGAAGGGAAATAATGAGACCTTAGAGCAGAGTAAAACTCTTTAAAAGGCAGTGTTGTTTCCAAGGAAGGCTGCACCAAAAAATATTTAGAGTCCTGACTCACTGGAGCTGATGTTATCGATTCCGATGAATCTGTCAGGACTGAGGGTTTGGTCAATTTGGTTGCCAGCTCCAAAGAAGTGGTTGGAACCTAAAGTTTCGATATCTTGGCGCTCGGGACCAAAGCAGTGGCTGGTGCTGATGAACTCCTCTTCTTGGTCTTTTCAGACACTCTAGAGGAGGAATAAGAAGCTGGCCTGGGATGGACTGACTTTTTGACTTTGAATTCGCCGGTGTCAATGCTCCATATATGTCCTCACCGAACGAAGACAGAAGAAGGCCTGTAACAATCAACTTTTTTTTTTTCATTCAACCAAGGCTCTGTGGTTGAAAGAATGACAAATTGAGCAATCCTCCTGAAAATGAAGAGGTTCCAAACAGAATGCACAAAGCGAGTGAGAATCCTAGTACAGGATTTTATGTCCACACTTCTCACAGAGCTTAAAACCAGAAGGCTTTTCCTTATCCACCATTCTTTAAGCAAGCTGTTTTACACATACACAGACTACCAAAAAAAGGGGAGGCAAAAGACACACTTTCACAGAAAAAGGATTACAACACAGCAAAAAAAAAAAAAAAAAAAAAAAAGAGAGAGAGAGAGAGAGAGAGAGAAACATTTTTTTTTTAAACCAGATGAAAAAAGATTAGGAAAAGAATGACTATCAAGGATGATAGTGAAGAACTACACCAGTAGATAAAGGATAGGAGAGAGGAGAGATAGATACTAGTGATATTATCCAGAATACTTTCATATGAATGGAAAGGGTAAGGATAGACAAGATAAGCAAAGGATACTAGGAAACAATAAAGATATATCACTTATCTGGCTCGAGAGACTGACAACCACTTCTGAATCACAAGGTGGCAAACAAGATTTGAGATGATATGACTAGGTACATTGTTATTAAGGACTGAGCTTGAGAGTTTTTGGTTTCCACGAGCTGTAGCAGTGGCCGAGTTAGTTCCAAGGGAGAAAATGAAAATTGACAACATCAGATCAGCTGACTAGCCTCCAAAGCTTCAGGGCACATTTCATGTGCCCAAATTGTGAAGCAGCTCAAGCTGAGTCTAAAAGACAAGTTTGGGTGTCTAGCCCTTCGGAGCTTTCCTGCTATCAGAGAGAGGAAGTTTAGCCCTAAAAATACACTGCTAGGAACACCAAAAAATAAATGTCCACAACCTGGCATAAGAATACACCAAAAACAAGGGAGATGGATAGAGGGAGCAGCTACTGCAGCAGTGATCATTTGAACATCTACTGTTATGCTAAGTTTACTTACATAGCTGTACAATATTCATCATATTGATCATCGCTGCAGTAGCCACAGCTATATGTGTAGACTGCCCTATCTTACTACATTTGACAGGTGGAAGGAGATTACTCCAGGAGCCCCTGGAGAATGTACTTACCAAAGCCAGATATGGACCTAGAAAAGGAAGCAAGGTTATAGTGCTTTATCAAAGTATGCACAGCGGACCAAGCAGCAGTTTCTAGAATACTTCTAGAATCCAACCCTTTCCAAAAAGCAATAGATGAAGCCAAGGACCCAGCCTTGACCCGACTGGAATAGATTTCTTATGGCAAACATAACAAAAGGTAAAAGCCTTACACAACCTTTGGAAATAGTTTGTTTTGACACAGGTTATCTCTTCTTCTCACCTTTACAAGGAATGAACAACTGATCTGAAGATCAGAAAGAGTTAGTTTTGTCAAGCTAATACCTGAGTTGTGTGTGGACATTCAAAGTATGGAGTATCATTTCTCCCTTTCTTCCTCATTTTTAGGTACAGGAAAGAAAATGGGGAGATGTACAGCTTGACTTAAAGCAAACTCTGATAATACTTTAGGCAAAAAAAAAGAATGATTACTTTTCAAAGAAACCCTGTTTCTATGGAAAATGAGATAAGAGTTGACTCACCATAAGCGTTTGAAGCTTACTACTCTTCTTGCAGAGCTCTGATAAATTAGTAAAACTGTTCTCATGTTAAGAACCTTAACTTAACAAGGTTAGTTGGTTCAAATGGAGAAAGTGCTAGCATCTCTAACAAAATTAAGATCCTGAGAAGGGGCCACTGGTTTTAATGGAGCCCTCTTATGTAAAACCCCTTTCAAAAATATTCTGACATGAGACTGCAATGAAAGAGGAGGATACATGGGTAGACATACTGAAATGGCCAATAAATGAACCTTGATAGAGGAATAAGAAAGGCCATAGGATTGAAACTCACACAAATACTGCAAAACCTAAGAACAACTAGCCCTGAATGGGTGATGGTTATGTTGTTGGCACCACCTAGAAAACTATTTCCATTTGCTAAATTGTGATTTTCTAGTAACAGACTTTCTTGCCTCCATTAGTACCTGCTGTACATCCTCATTAAAAAGGTGCCTAAAAGGAGCTAAGACTCTATCATCCAGGCAGTAACTGAAGTTAACTGATATCAAGGAGTATCAAACATCCCTGTTGTTCTGGGAGCAGATTCAGTATGAGGGGAAGCTGGTGGCAATTACCCCATGCCATTTCCAAAATAATGAAGAGCCATGGCAGCCGGGGCTGGAAGGGAGTCATCAAAATTACCTTGACAGATTCCCTCTGACTTTTCATTTCAGAAGTATTCTGGATATTAGTGGGAAGGGTCGAAAAATGTACATGAACACTCCCGTTCAAGGAAAAGAAAAGGCATTTGTCTTACAGGTCTTCTTGCATGGAGTCCTGTAACAGAAGCTTGCCAGTTGATTTTTCTGTGAGTAGACAAAGCTGTCTACTTGAGGAACTCCCCACAGATGGATCAAATCTGGGAAGACCCTCTGATCTACTTTCCAATCATGAGGGTTTGCTCTGGTCCTGCTCAGCTTGTCTGCCTAACAATTTTGCTCTGATGGAATGTAGGATGCTTGTAAAGTGAGAGTGTGCTGTGAAGCTATATCCCAGGCTAACATGGCTTGTCTGCAAAAGGGATTACGACTTGGTTCCCCCCTACTTGTTGATGTACCACAAGACTGTGGTACTTACTGTCTGTAATAACTAAAGGAGTCCTGGAGGCCAAAGGTGATTCAGACAGTTGAGTGCCTTGATCAGAGCAAGCATCTCCTCGATATTTACGTGTTTGCATTTGTCCTTGGTGTTCTACACACTTTCCACTTTTATCTCTCCTGAAATGGCTCTGCAAGCAAAGTCCTCGGTATCTATGGTGACTGACTGCTTTAGAGCAAGGAAGTAAATGTCTATGGTGACTGACTGCTTTAGAGCAAGGAAGTAAATGAAAAAACCTGTATTTAAGAACATTTGTTGTCTCCATCAAATGATTTCTCTTCTGACAAACCACAGCAGTGGGATTAAAAAACACAAAGGATCTTGGTGACAGGACCAAAGACACTTCAGATACCACTGTATCTTCTTATGTGCAGTCTCGCCTGGGGTATCATTAGAATCATAGTTGGCATGGGCCCCAAAATCCTAAAATATTCCTTTGCAGTGACAAAATTCAGAGTGGAAAACCTTGGAAATAGGTCTAGATACAGATCTATTTCTTCCCATGGAAGAAAAGCTCTTTGAACTGGGGTGTCTATTGATCATTCCAGGAACAAAATCCTTTGTGAAGGAGTCAAAAAATACTTTTGAGTGTTCTCTTGGAATCCCAGCTTGTGTAAGTAATCTGTTGCCCAAGAGGCAGAGAGATTCCTGACACTTGAAAAAGACTATGCAAAGATAAGCAGGTCATCTAAATATGGAACTGTGGATACCCAGTAGCAAGTAATGAGCTATAACTAAAGCTAGACACTTTGTGAACAGTGGATAGCCCTTGGAACAGCATGTGATGAAGAACCCCTGAAAACAAAGCAGTCTGATCTGGAGAATGGTGAAAGATCCCTTGCAAAGGAGGAATTTCCTCGCACTGCTATCTGTAACCCTGATGAATGATTTTCAGAACCCATTTGTCTGAAACTATCTCTTGCCAAAGAAAAAATGGATATTCAGACTTTCTGGAAGAAAAAGAGGGCTAGAGTGGGAAGGAGTCACAAGTTCTCTTGAATAGTTATTCAGATTTATTGGACTGTCGTTAGATTTGGGAGGTTTGAGGTTTATTTTTCATATCCCCTATGATGGGTCCCTACTCTGACCCAGCAATCATGGAGACTCAGTCCTCACCACTGACTCTGGTGAGGGACGGTCACTAAGAGTAAAGATAGATTCACACAGTATTTTCAGATACAGCAACCTGCACCAAGCACAATTTCCCTTAAGAGAAAACACACATGAAGCATCCTGTAGACCTAGGGATGGACTATCTTTCTCTTTCCAGGCCCACACAAAACTCCACATTTACCACTTTGGAGCTCTGTTTCCCTGTTCCCAGTAGCTGACACACACATAGGATCATAGGAAGTTACTAGGCTATTGGCCCTGAGGCCCTTACAAGCCCAGACAAGAATTTAGCTCATGGTTCAACAAGTCAGCACCCTATGCCACTGTCCAGCAGGGACAAAGGTGGAATGCCAGGGGTGTATTTTCTGTTTCCCATCTAGTTATTCAGGCTGTGCTTAAAAAGGGTTAATGAGGTACTCTGCTTGACATGGAGAGGGAGTCTATTCCACAAAAGGGGAAGTCTCTGGGACACAAATCTATCCCAAAATAGTTGGATATTTGCATTACACACACACACACACACACACACACACACACACACACACACACACACACACACACACACACACACACACACACACACCTGGAAAAGCTGGCACAGACTTACTAGCTGTGCCCCATTCTGCCCAGACTCTGAGGTAATCACACTGCCACCAGTCAGCTACCCCAAGGCTCTTACAAAAGGTACCTAATTATACTGTGTAAAATTAACTCTAATACAGATGGTAAGCTGTGACCAAAGCAGCAAGGCTTTCAGCAGCGGGCCGCAGTGTCACTAAAACAAGCATACATACTCACAAGATGTTAAAAGAATTCTCTAAAGGACCAGCCACAATGAAAGATATTAAAATATTTAATGATAATAAAACAGAAAACAGGATAATACTGAATACAACAAACAGAGTTTCAACCAGAGAGATATAAAAAAACAATATAGTTGGATAGTTTCTTGCAGATGATACAGATGCAGAAAACAATACTAAACTATTTTTGCTAAATTAATAAATTATTGACTGAATTACTGTTTGCTGACTGAATTATTTTATATATTTTCTGGCATTGTTTTATGTTTCTCATTTGTCCTGAAACAGCTTCCCCTATTTCTGAGGAGAAGTTTATAAAACTGGTCTAATAGCTTTTGTGTTATCTGATTTCTCCAAGGCTTGCTGATTTGAAAATAGCTCCTGTTTGTAAATTATTGTATACACTGTTGGAAACTCCTGGTGTTTTGGCTTGTGTTTTTCTCAAACAATTTGGAAATATATTGGTGATTGATAAGTACATTTCTTGGCATTTTAACCTTTCAGAGTTCTGCATTGTCTTAATTTTGCCTGACTGAATTACTGTTTCCCTGACTAAATTATTTTATATATTTTCTGGCATTGTGTTATGTTTCTCAACTGTCCTGAAACTGCTCCCCCAACCCCGTTTCTGAGAAGAAGTTTATAAAACTGGTCTAACAGCTTTTGTGTTACCTGATTGTTTCAAAGCTTGCTGATTTAAAAATAGTTTGTTTACAAATTCTTGCATATACTGATATACTGTTGGAAACTCCTGTTGTTCTGGCTGGTGTGAATCTAAACAACCTGGAAATATATCGCTGATTGATAAGTATATTTCTTGGCATTTTAACCTTCCAGAGTTCTGCATTGTTCTAATTTTGCCAGACTAAATTATTTTATATATTTTCTGGAATTGTTTTACGTTTCTCATCTGTCCTGAAACTGATTTCCCCCAATTTCTGAGGAGGATTTTATAAAACTGATCTAACAACTTTAGTGCTATCTGATTGCTTCAAGTCTTGCAGATTTAAAACTGGTTTCTGTTTGTAAATTCTTGCATACACTGTCAACAGCTCTTGGTGTTCTGGCTGGTGTGATTCTCAACCAATCTGGAAATATATCGCTGATTGATAAGTATATTTCTTTGCATTTTAACCTTTCAGAATTCTGCATTGTAATAATTATGCCTGACTGAATAATTGTTTGCCTGACTGAATTATTTTACATATTTTCTGGCACTATTTAATGTTTCTCAACTGTCCAGAATTGCTTCTCCCTATTTCTGAGGAGGAGTTTATAAAACTCGTCTAACAGCTTTTGTGCTATCTGATTGCTTCAAGGCTTGCCGATTTAAAAATAGTTTGCATGTAAATTCTTTCATACACTGTTGGAAACTTCTGGTGCTCTGGCTGCTGTGATTCTAATCTATCTGGAAACATATCACTGATTGATAAGTATATTTCTTGGCATTTTAACCTTTCAGAGTTCTGCATTGTTTTAATTTTGCCTGACTGAATTGTTTGCCTGACTGAATTATTTTATATATTTTCTGGCACTGTTTTATGTTTCTCATCTGTCCAGAAACTTCTTTCCTCCCATTTCTGAGGAGAAGTTTATAAAACTGGTCTAACAGCTTTTGTTTTATCTGATTGCTTCAAGGCTTGCTGATTTAAAAATAGTTTGTAAATTTTTGCGTACACTGTTGGAAACTCCTGGTGTTCTGGCTGGTGTGATACTCAAACAATCTGGAAATTTACTGCTGATTGATAAGGATATTTCTTGGCATATAACCTTTCAAAGTTCTGCATTGTCTTAATTTTGCCTGAACGAATGATTGTTTGCCTGACTGAATTATTTTATATATTTTCTGGCATTGTTTTATATTTCTCATCTGTCTTGAAACTGCTTCTCCCCTACTTCTAAGGGGGAGTTTATGAAACTGGTCTAACAGCTTTTGTGTTATCTGATTGCCTCAAGGCCTGCTGATTTAAAAATAGTTTCTGTTTGTAAAGTCTTGCATACACTGTTGGAAACTCCTGGTGTTCTGCCTGGTGTGATTCTCAAACAATCTGGAAATATATCACTGATTGATAAGTGTATTTGTTGGCATTCTAACCTTTCAGAGTTCTGCATTGTCTAAATTTTGCCTGACTGAATTATTGTTTGTCTGACTGAATTATGTTATATATTTTCATATATTTTCTGGTATTGTTTTATGTTTCTCATCTGTCCTGAAACTGCTTCCCCCTATTTCTGGACTAACAGTTTTTGTGTTATCTGATTGTTCTAAGGCTTGCTGATTTAAAAATAGTTTGTTTGTAAATTCTTGCAAACTCCTGGTGTTCTGCCTGGTGTGATTCTCAAACAATCTGGAAATATATATCGCTGATTGATAAGTATATTTCTTGACATTTTACCCTTTCAGAGTTCTGCATTGTCTTACTGAATTATTGCTTTCCTGACTGAATTATTTTACATATTTTGTGGCATTATTTCATGTTTCTCATCTGTCCTGAAACTGCTTCCGCCCTATTTCTGAGGAGGAGTTTATAAAACTGGTCTAACAGCTTTTGTGTTATATGATTGCTTCAAGCCTTGCTGATTTAAAAATAATTTGTAAATTCTTGCATACACTGTTGGAAACTCCGGGTGTTCTGGCTGGTGTGATTCTCAAACAATCTGGAAATATATCGCTGATTGAAAAGTATATTTCTTGGCATTTTAACCTTTCAGAGTTCTGCATTGTCTTAATTTTGCCTGACTGAATTACAGCTTGCCTGGCTGAACTATTTTATATATTTTCTGGCATTGTTTACTGTTTCTCATCCGTCCTGAAACTGCTCCCCCCAATTTCTGAGGAGGAGTTTATAAAACTGGTCTAACAGCTTTTGTTATCTGATTGCTTCAAGGCTTGCTGATTTAAAAATAGTTTGTAAATTTTTGCGTACACTGTTGGAAACTCCTGGTGTTCTGGCTGGTGTGATACTCAAACAATCTGGAAATTTACTGCTGATTGATAAGGATATTTCTTGGCATATAACCTTTCAAAGTTCTGCATTGTCTTAATTTTGCCTGAATGAATGATTGTTTGCCTGACTGAATTATTTTATATACTTTCTGGCATTGTTTTATATTTCTCATCTGTCTTGAAACTGCTTCTCCCCTACTTCTAAGGGGGAGTTTATGAAACTGGTCTAACAGCTTTTGTGTTATCTGATTGCCTCAAGGCCTGCTGATTTAAAAATAGTTTCTGTTTGTAAAGTCTTGCATACACTGTTGGAAACTCCTGGTGTTCTGCCTGGTGTGATTCTCAAACAATTTGGAAATATATCACTGATTGATAAGTGTATTTGTTGGCATTCTAACCTTTCAGAGTTCTGCATTGTCTAAATTTTGCCTGACTGAATTATTGTTTGTCTGACTGAATTATTTTATATATTTTCATATATTTTCTGGTATTGTTTTATGTTTCTCATCTGTCCTGAAACTGCTTCCCCCTATTTCTGGACTAACAGTTTTTGTGTTATCTGATTGTTCTAAGGCTTGCTGATTTAAAAATAGTTTGTTTGTAAATTCTTGCAAACTCCTGGTGTTCTGCCTGGTGTGATTCTCAAACAATCTGGAAATATATATCGCTGATTGATAAGTATATTTCTTGACATTTTACCCTTTCAGAGTTCTGCATTGTCTTACTGAATTATTGCTTTCCTGACTGAATTATTTTATATATTTTCTGGCATTATTTTATGTTTCTCATCTGTCCTGAAACTGCTTCGCCCCTATTTCTGAGGAGGAGTTTATAAAACTGGTCTAACAGATTTTGTGTTATATGATTGCTTCAAGCCTTGCTGATTTAAAAAATAGTTTGTAAATTCTTTCATACACTGTTGGAAAATCCGGGTGTTCTGGCTGGTGTGATTCTCAAACAATCTGGAAATATATCGCTGATTGATACATATATTTCTTGGCATTTTAACCTTTCAGAGTTCTGCATTGTCTTAATTTTGCCTGACTGAATTACAGCTTGCCTGGCTGAACTATTTTATATATTTTCTGGCATTGTTTACTGTTTCTCATCCGTCCTGAAACTGCTCCCCCCAATTTCTGAGGAGGAATTTATAAAACTGGTCTAACAGCTTTTGTTATCTGATTGCTTCAAGGCTTGCTGATTTAAAAATAGTTTGTAAATTCTTCCATACACTGTTGGAAACTTCTGGTGTTGTGGCTGGTGTGATTCTCAAACAATCTCGAAATATATCGCTGATTGATAAGTATACTTCTTGGCATTTTAAACTTTCAGAGTTCTGCATTGTCTTAATTTTGCCTGACTGTATTATTGTTTGCCTAATGGAAATATTTTATATATTTTCTGGCAATGTGTTATGTTTCTCAACTGTCCTGAAACTGCACCCCCCCAATTTCTGAGGATGAGTTTATAAAACTGGTCTAACAGCTTTTGTGTTATCTGATTGCTTCAAGACTTGCTGATTTAAAAATAGTTTGTAAATTCTTGCATACACTGTTGGAAATTCCTTTTGTTCTGGCTGTTGTGATTCTAAAGAATCTGGAAATATATCACTGATTGATAAGTATATTCCTTGGCATTTTAACCTTTCAGAGTTCTGCATTGTCCTAATTATGCCAGACTGAATTATTGTTTGACTGAATTATTTTAGATATTTTCTGGCATTGTTTTATGTTTCTCATTTGTCCTGAAACAGCTTCCCCTATTTCTGAGGAGAAGTTTATAAAACTGGTCTAACAGCTTTTGTGTTCTCTGATTCCTCCAAGGCTTGCTGATTTGAAAATAGTTTCTGTTTGCAAATTATTGGATACACTGTTGGAAACTCCTGGTGTTTTGGCTTGTGTTTTTCTCAAACAATTTGGAAATATATTGGTGATTGATAAGTATATTTCTTGGCATTTTAACCTTTCAGAGTTCTGCATTGTCTTAATTTTGCCTGACTAAATTATTGTTTTCCTAACTGAATTATTTTATATATTTTTTGGCATTGTTTTATGTTACTCATCTGTCCTGAAACTGCTTCCCCCTACTTCTGAGGAGGAGTTTTCAAAACTGGTCAAACAGCTTTTGTGTTATCTGATTGCTTCAAGGCTTGCTGATTTAAAAATAGTTTGTTTGTAAATTCTTGCATACACTGTTGTAAACTCCTGGTGTTGTGGCTGGTGTGATTCTCAAACAATCTGGAAATATATCGCTGATTCATAAGTATACTTCTTGGCATTTTCAATTTCAGAGTTCTGCTTTGTCTTAATTTTGCCTGACTGAATTACTGTTTCCCTGACTAAATTACTTTATATATTTTCTGGCATTGTGTTATGTTACTCAACTGTCCTGAAACTGCCCCCCCCCCCCCCCCCCCGTTTCTGAGAAGAAGTTTATAAAACTGGTCTAACAGCTTTTGTGTTATCTGATTGCTTCAAAGCTTGCTGATTTAAAAATACTTTGTTTGCAAATTCTTGCATATACTGATATACTGTTGGAAACTCCTGTTGTTCTGGCTGGTGTGAATCTAAACAACCTGGAAATATATCGCTGACTGATAAGTATATTTCTTGGCATTTTAACCTTCCAGAGTTCTGCATTGTTCTAATTTTGCCAGACTAAATTATTTTATATATTTTCTGGAATTGTTTTACGTTTCTCATCTACCCTGAAAGATTTCCCCCAATTTCTGAGGAGGATTTTATAAAACTGATCTAACAGCTTTAGTGCTATCTGATTGCTTCAAGGCTTGCAGATTTAAAACTGGTTTCTGTTTGTAAATTCTTGCATACACTGTTGACAACTCTTGGTGTTCTGGCTGGTGTGATTCTCAACCAATCTGGAAATATATCGCTGATTGATAAGTATATTTCTTTGCATTTTAACGTTTCAGAATTCTGCATTGTAATAATTATGCCTGACTGAATAACTGTTTGCCTGACTGAATTATTTTACATATTTTCTGGCACTATTTAATGTTTCTCAACTGTCCTGAATTGCTTCCCCCTATTTTTGAGGAGGAGTTTATAAAACTCGTCTAACAGCTTTTGTGCTATCTGATTGCTTCAAGGCTTGCTAATTTAAAAATAGTTTGCATGTAAATTCTTTCATACACTGTTGGAAACTCCTGGTGCTCTGGCTGCTGTGATTCTAATCTATCTGGAAGCATATCACTGATTGATAAGTATATTTCTTGGCATTTTAACCTTTCAGAGTTCTGCATTGTTTTAATTTTGCCTGACTGAATTATTTTATATATTTTCTGGCATTGTTTTATGTTTCTCATCTGTCCAGAAACTTTGTTCCCCCCATTTCTGAGGAGAAGTTTATAAAACTGGTCTAACAGCTTTTGTTTTATCTGATTGCTTCAAGGCTTGCTGATTTAAAAATAGTTTCTGTTTGTAAAGTCTTGCATACACTGTTGGAAACTCTAGGTCTTCTGGCTGGTGTGATTCTGAAACAAACTGGAAATATATTGCTGATTGATAAGTATATTTCTTGGCATTTTAACTTTTCAGAGTTCTGTATTGGATTAATTTTGCCTGACTGAATTATTGTTTGCCTGACTGACATATTTTATATATTTTCTGGCATTGTTTTAAGTTTCTCATCTGTCATGAAACTGCTTCTCTCCTACTTCTAAGGGGGAGTTTATGAAACTGGTCTAACAGCTTTTGTGTTATCTGATTGCCTCAAGGCTTGCTGATTTAAAAATAGTTTCTGTTTGTAAAGTCTTGCATACACTGTTGGAAACTCTAGGTCTTCTGGCTGGTGTGATTCTGAAACAAACTGGAAATATATTGCTGATTGATAAGTATATTTCTTGGCATTTTAACTTTTCAGAGTTCTGTATTGGATTAATTTTGCCTGACTGAATTATTGTTTGCCTGACTGACATATTTTATATATTTTCTGGTATTGTTTTATGTTTCTCACCTGTCCTAAAACTGCTTCCCCCTATTTCTGAAGTGGAGTTTATAAAAGTGGTCTAACAGCTTTTGTGTTATCTGATTGGTTCAAGGCTTGCTGATTTAAAAATAGTTTTTGTTTGTAAATTCTTGCATACACTGTTGGAATCTCCTAGTGTTCTGGCTGGTGTGATTCTCAAAAAACCTGGAATTATATCGCTGATTGATAACTATATTTCTTGGGATTTTAACCTTTCAGAGTTCTGCATTGTCTTATTTTTGCCGGACTAAATTACTGTTTGCCTGACTGAATTATTTTATATATTTTCTGGAATTGTTTTATGTTTCTCAACTGTCCTGAAACTGCTTCCCCCTATTTCTGAGGAGGAGTTTATAAAACTGGTCATAGCTTTAGTGTTATCTGATTGCTTCAAGGCTTGCTGATTTAAAATAGTTTCTGCTTGTAAATTCTTGCATACACTGTTGTAAACTTCTGATGTTCTGGCTGGTGTGATTCTAAAAACAACCTGGAAATATTTCACTGATTGATAAGTATATTTATTGGTATAGTAACCTATCAGAGTTCTGCAGTGTCTAAATTTTGCCTGACTGAATTATTGTTTGTCTGACAGAACTATTTTATATACTTTCTGGCAATTGTTTATGTTTCTCATATGTACTAAAACTGCTTCACCCTATTTCTGAGGAGGAATTTATAAAACTGGTCGAACAGCTATTGTGTTATCTGATTGCTTCAAGGCTTGTTGATTTAAAAATAGTTTGTAAAGTCTTGCATACACTGTTAGAAACTCCTGGTGTTCTGGCTGGTGTGATTCTAAAACAATCTGGAAATATATTGCTGATTGATAAGTATACTTCTTGGCATTTAAACCTTTCAAGAGTCCTGCATTGTCTTAATTTTGCCTGACTGAATTACTGTTTGCCTGACTGAATTATGCTATATATTTTCTGGCATTATTTAATGTTTCTCATCTGTCCTGAAATTGCCTCCCCCCTATTTCTGAGGAGGAGTTTATAAAACTGGTCTAAAAGCTTTTATGTTATCTGATTGCTTCAAGGCTTGCTGATTTAAAAATAGTTTGTAAATTCTTGCATCCACTGTTGGAAACTCCTGGTGTTCTGGCTGGCGTGATTCTCAAACAATCTGTAAATTGATCACTGATTGATAAATAGAAGTTATGTTCTTACCATAACGTTCCATGTTAGTTGTCTTCTTCTCGCCTTCTTGCTGGATGGGTTCGGAGCCGACTGCCCGACTCGGCCACTCTAAAAGCTCGAGAGTTGGTTCCACCGGCTCGAGGCTCCCCTTATATCCCACAATGCTAGGCGAGAGTTACCTCAGATCTCGTTTGTAAGCTAACCCAGCTTATATCAATAACAGTATAACTGTAAATAGAATCCACCTCTAACAGCAGGAAGAAAAGGGGTGACCTACATCCTGAAACAAGAAATATGCAAAATAGCATATGACTAAGAAAGAGGTGGTAGAAAGAGAGGTCACGATCACAACTCCTCTAGGTCTGTCCAGGCCAGGGGAAGGAGGGTGGACGCAAGAAGAAGGCGAAGAAGACAACTAACATGGAGCGTTATGGTAAGAACATAACTTCTATATGTTAAGTTGTCTATCTCGCCTTCATTCTTGCTGGATGGGACCGTCCCTAGCACCTTGTCCCGGTGGCCTAACGGAACAGCCTCCTGAGAACAGTGGAACCAAAATTAGCTCTATGCCTAGAAGCTAAATCCAACTTATAATGGGAAATAAAAGTGTGAGGAGTAGCCCAAGTAGCCGCTGCACAAATGGTGTCAATAGGCAGTCTGTCTTGGAAGGCTAGAGAAGTAGCCAAAGCTCTGGTGGAATGGGCTTTAGGTTTATTAGGCAGTTTTTGGTGTCTAATCTCATAAACAAGGGTAATCAGAGATGTCAGCCATCTGGATAATGATACCTTTGAAACTGGAAGTCCCTTTCTGCTTTCCGCATAGGAGACAAACAGCTGATCAGATTTTCTGAATTGTTTTCCTGTCCAAGTAGTACCTTAATTGACGATGAACATCCAGGCAGTGTAATTTTTGTTCAGACCTATTTGAATACTCTGGGAAAAAGACAGGGAGGTCAATGTATTGGTTTAGATTTGATGTTGAAACCACCTTAGGCAAAAAGGACGGGTTAGTTCGTAAGGAAACTCTGTCCTTATGGAACAAGAGATAAGGAGAACGACAACTGAGTGCTTGAAGTTCTGAAATTCTTCTAGCTGATGTGATAGCCACCAGAAAGAGAGTTTTCCATGATAATAATTTCAAGGAACATGAAGCTAAAGGTTCGAAAGGGGAAAGAATCAAAGAAGCAAGAACTAAATTTAGGTCCCAAGGAGAAGGAGGATTTCTTATAGGAGGTCTGAGAAGAAAAACTCCTTTCAAAAAGGCTTTGCAAAGTTTGTGGGACATTAGGGCAGATTCAGAAATGCCCACATGAAAATTAGAAATAGCTGCCAATTGAACCTTAAGAGTAGATGGAGATAAACCTGCATGGAAGAGTTCAGCTAGAAAATCAAGGACTAGTTGGATGGAAGCGGTGAAAGGATCTATGTCCTTTCCTCGTGCCCAGTATGAAACGTTCCACTTACTCAAATAAATCTTTCGAGTGGAAGATTTATGGGAAGCTATCAATATATCTCTAACCGAGTGAGATAATTGAGGAAGCCTGGCTAAGGTTGGAAGTGGAGGAACCAAGCAGTGAGGTTCAGAGAGGGGAGGGAGCGATGAAACTGACCCGATTGGTGGATCAAAAGATCTGGAACTAGGTCCAGACTCCACGGTCGCTCCAAGAGAAAACGATGTAGAAAGGGGAACCACACTTGTCGAGGCCAGTAAGGAGCAATGAGGATCAATGAGGCCTTCTGAGCGATAGCTTTCTGTATTACTTGAGAGATCAGAGGGAAAGGAGGAAATGCATACAGAAGTCCCCGGGGCCATACTTGGACTAGAGCGTCCCTGCTGGGTTGGCCTGGTAAAGGGAATAGAGTGAAGTATTCTCTGCACTTGCTGTTTTGGGGAGTAGCAAAAAGATCGCAGCAAGGCTGACCCCACTTGAGAAATATCTCTCTCACTACAGAATCTTTCAGAGACCACTCGTGAGGCATGAGTATAGCTCTGCTCAACTTGTCCGCAATGTGATTGGACTTCCCCCGGATGTGCGTTGCTATCAGAAAACGCTGAGAAGAAATCGCCCATTGCCACAGTCTGAGTGCTTCTCGACACAGGGGGTATGATCTGGTTCCGCCTTGTTTGTTGATGTACCACACTACAGACATATTGTCTGTCTGGATTGCAATCGTTCCCAAGGGAAGAGAGTCTTGAAGGGCTTGCAACGCTAAAAGCACTGCTCTCATCTCCAGAACATTTATGTGCAAGTGGCATTCGTTTGGTTGCCATGTGCCCTGGACTGTCCTGCCCTGATAATGCCCCCACCCGATCAGGGAGGCATCCGTTGTCAGAGTAGCAACGGAGGAGGTGGAACAAATGGTCTTCCCGACAGGAGCTGGTGGAAGACATCCACCACATGAGATGCTTTTGCACTGCGTGATCATAATGGTGTGAGACATTGGAAGTTCCTGGTATGACCATTGAGAAAAAGCATCCACTGAAGGATCCGCATGTGGTATCTGGCCAATGGGAGGAGAGGTATGGCGCTGCCATGATTCCCAACACCTTTAGAACTAACCTGGCTTTGGCTCTGTTGTTGTTGAGAAGAAGTGACACCAATTTGTGAATGTCTGATATCCTTTGGTTCGTTAGCGTTGCAGACATGTTTATAGTATCTAAATTTAGCCTATGTAGGTAATAGTGCGACAAGGCGACAAAACAGACTTTTCGCAATTTATTGAAATACCCAGTTTTTGACAAACGCGAAAAGTATAATCTCTGGCCATCAGAAGGAGATGCTTGGTGGGAGCTGTGAGAAGCCAGTCGTCCAAATATGGAAACACCTGGAATCCTTGTCGTCTCAGGTGAGAAGCTACCACTGCCATGCATTTGGTAAACACCCGGGGGGCAGTGGTGAGACCAAAGGGCAGGGCCCTGAACTGAAAATGACTGGTTCCCAGCCTGAAGCGGAGGAATCTTCTGGAGCGTCTGTTCATTTTATGTGATAGCGCATCCCGAAGCTCTATAGAGCACATCCAGTTTCCTTTGCCCAGAAGGGAAGAATGGATTGCAGTGTGACCATCCGAAATCTTGTTTTCTTGACTGATTTGTTCAAGACACTGAGATCCAAAATCGGTCTCCAGTCCCCTGTTTTCTTTGGAACTAAAAAGAACCTTGAGTAGATTCCGGATCCTTGTTGGTCTGCTGGCACTAACTGAATTGCTCTTTTTGTAAGCAGTTTTGAAATTTCCAAAGCTGCTATATCCCTTTGAGCGGGTGGAACATCTGGAAGGGATTTTTTTGACTGATTTGGAAAACGAAGAAAGGGGATAGAATAGCCTTCGGAAATGATGGACTGTACCCATTTGTCTTGAGTCAGGGATAGCCAGGCTTCTGGGTACAGTGACAATCTTCCCCCGACTGCCTCCGAAGATGGGCAGTCGGGCAACACCTCAGGGATGCTGAAAAGGCTTGTCAGGAAAGGCTTCCCGATTGCCTTGGTTCTGCGGACCCCCCCTGCCCCTAGGGCGACGTCTACCATTGTTATTCCCACCTCTGCCTTTGGTAGGAAAACGACTCTGTGCGTCAGGCGAAGTCCCTTGAGATTGTTTACGGAACCACATCTTCCCACCCTTCTGGCCTTTGGGGTAAGGCCTAGAAGGAGTCGAAAAACAGACTCCGACGGCAGAAAGGGTCTTGCCATCAGTCTCGCACCTAGTCAGGGTTTCTTTCACTTGAGGACCAAAGAGAGATGATCCATCAAAAGGGGAGTTCGTGAAAGACGTCTTGAAAGGTTCCGCAAAGTTGCATAGCCGCATCCAGGCGTGCCTACGTAAGGCTACCCCTGTCCCTGCGGCTCTGCTCGCTCCATCGGCCGCATAAGAGAGGAGGCGATGGAGGAGTTGGATATGGAATTAAGGGTAGCCAGCTGCGTGTTCATTTTCTCTTGGAAACCCGCAGCTGTAGGGTCTTAACATTTCACTCGCTTCCTTGATCAAGTCCCTTTGAAGACGAAAGTGAAATGGCACAGGTAATTCAGCAACGCATGGTAAATGTCGCTGAGGAGAACATCCGCTTCCCGTACCTATCCATGGACCTAGATTCCTTGTTAGGTGGATGGACAGGCACTGAAGGATCAGCCAGTTCCTTCTTTGTGGCGGCAGCTACCACCATAGCATCCACAGAAACTCCTTTTGATAAAAATTGCTTGTCTGATGGAGCTGTGATGAATTTGGAGGGTCTCCTGGGAGTGGGGTCCACTGAATCAGGAGCCGTCCATGCCTTCTTAGCGACCACCTGCATGAGGGGGTCGAAGGGGGGGGACACCCAGGAGGTGGAAGGACAAGAGCCAAACGCCTCAAGATACACAGATTCGTCCTCCGAAGGGTTGAGGGCTGGCCAATTTCCCCTCTGTTTCAGGATCTCCAGAATGTCTGCAAATGAGACATCTTCAGAAGGGGAACCCTCAGAATCATCCAGATCTGTGTCCGACGTGATAGACTCAGGTGAGTCAATGTGCTTCCTCTTGCACTTCCTCTTCCGAGGAGGCTCTTCTGCCAAACCAGGAGAGGCCTCGGAAGAGGATGAAATCCCCAAAGGGGGCTCCTGAGGAGCTGGCTCTCTGCGGTCCGGGATGAGGGAGTGAGTCGACTTACCCTGAGGCAGCATAGAAGGAGGGGCTGACGGAGCCGACTGTGGAGTAGAGCCAGGCTCTAACACACTCCGCATGACCTCGAATGCACCCCTGTCAGGCAGAGCCAGAGGTCCCCGCTCCGAGGAGCTAAGGACCCCTCGGCACCGACAGTGATGGCTCGAGGTCGATGTCGGAGCCGAACTCACCAGCGCGAAGCACCGAGAGGAGAGGGGTCGGACAAGGGTCCGATGCCACTCACCCCTCGGAGCCGACGAGGAGGTCCGCCGAGATTCCTCCAAGGAAGAAAACGGAGCGACGACGGAGCTGAAGACAATTGTCTCGGCTCGTGACCACAGTCTCGGTTCCGACACGACCCGGCTCGAACTCAAGAGAGTCGAAGGAGGAAAGAGTTGATGGACGGGGCGGCACCGACTGATGAGTCGGGCTCTGAAGCATCTGGGTTAGTGCCTCGGACTTAAGTAGTCGACTCACCACCCTCTGAAGGTCATGATCGGAAAGCCTCGATGACCTAGAGGAATGAGACCTTTGCCTCCGTTCAGACAGCAGGGGAGATCCTGGAGCCGAATGAACGGAGCCAAGAGAAGGTGACCTAGACCTCTTTCTGGTTGTCGGCTCCGAAGATCTTGTCGGAGGCGGCACGGTACTCGATAACCTCGGCTCCGCCGAGCCGAGGAAGCCACAGAAACTGTGGACTGAGTCTTATCGGCTCCCGCCCGAGGCGATAAAGGCAAAGGTGGAACAACCTGAGGTCTCGGCTCAGGAGCCGGAGCGCAAGACCTCGATGCCTTAGAGGGCTTCCCTGTTGAAACTGACAGGGAATCCTCTGGCTTCAACAAGCCTCTCAGAATCAATTTATTTTTTCTCTCCTGCAGGACCCTGGGGCTGAAGCCATGGCACACAGCACAGGAGTCCTGCAGGTGCAAAGGCCCCAGACAATAGACACAAGAAGTGTGAGCGTCTGTCAGAGACATTTTCTGACAGCACGCATCACACTTCTTGAATCCAGAGACCTTTGCTTCTTTTGACATTTCCCTAACTGACAGGTGTACACTAATACACACCCAAACACACAGTTATACCCTGTCAGTAAAAATTAGTAATACTAAAAACAATAACAATTTTAGTAAAAATACTAATAATTAAGTAAGCTACACACACACTCCCTAGGGAAGGGAAGGCCAAGGGCCCAAGGGAAGAACCAACGGTTCTTTTAGTAAGAAAAACGGGAAAAATTAGGGTCGGGGATAAGGATCTATGTTCTACACTAATTTAGGAAGAATTAAAGTTAAAAGGGGAAAAAAAAGAGTAACTTTTTGAAGAAAAAGCTAACACTCACCAGGAACCGGTAGAAGCAACCAACCTCGAAGCTGTAGCGGCAAACGAGATCTGAGGTAACTCTCGCCTAGCATTGTGGGATATAAGGGAAGCCTCGAGCCGGTGGAACCAACTCTCGAGCTTTTAGAGTGGCCGAGTCGGAGCCGAGGTCGGCTCCGAACCCATCCAGCAAGAATGAAGGCGAGATAGACAACTTAACATGTATATTTCTTGGCATTTAACCTTTCAAAGTTCTGCATTGTCTTTATTTTGCCGGTCTGAATTATCATCTGTCCTGAAACTGCTTCCTTCCTATACCTGAGGAGGAGTTCATAAAACTGGTCTAACAGCTTTTGTGTTATCTGATTGCTCTAAGGCTTGCTTATTTAAAAATAGTTTCTGATTGTAAATTACAGCATACACTGTTGGAAACTCCTGGTGTGCTGGCTGGTGTGATTCTAAACAATCTTGAAATATATTGCTGATTGATAAGTATACTTCTTGGCATTTTAACCTTTCAGAGTTATGCATTGCCTTTATTTTGCCTGACTGAATTATTGTTTGCCTGACTGAATTATTTTATATATTTCCTGGCATTGTTTTATGTTTCTCATCTGATCAGAAACTGCTTTCCCCTATTTCTGAGGAGGAGTTTATAAAACTGGTCTTAAAGCTTTTGTGTTATCTGATTGAGTCAAGGCTTGCTGATTTAAAAATAGTTTATGTTTGTAAATTATTCTATAGTGTTGGATACTTGTGGTGTTCTGGCTGGTGTGATTCTAAAACAATCTGGAAATATATTGCTGATTGATAAGTATACTTCTTAAACCTTTCAAGAGATCTGCATTGTCTTAATTTTGCCTGACTGAATTATGCTATATATTTTCTGGCATTATTTAATGTTTCTCATCTGTCCTGAAACTGCTTCCCCCCTATTTCTGAGGAGGAGTTTATAAAACTGCTCCAACAGCTTTAGTGTTATCTGATTGCTTCAAGGCTTGCAGATTTAAAAACAGTTTCTGTTTGTAAATTATTGCATACACTGTTGACAACTTTTGGTGTTCTGGCTGTTGTAATTCTCAACCAGTCTGAAAATATATCGCTGATTGATAAGTATATTTCTTTGCATTTTAACCTTTCAGAATTCTGCATTGTATTAACTTTGCCTGACTGAATTATTGTTTGCCTGACTGTATTACTTTACATATTTTCTGGCATTGTTTAATGTTTCTCAAATGTCCTGAATTGCTCCCCCCTATTTCTAAGGAGGAGTTTATAAAACTGGTCCAACAGCTTTTGTGCTATCTGATTCCTTCAAGGCTTGCTGATTTAAAAATAGTTTGCAAGTAAATTCTTTCATACACTGTTGGAAACTCATGGTGTTGTGGCTGCTGTGATTCTAAACTATCTGGAAACATATCGCTGATTGATAAGTATATTTCTTGGCATTTTAACCTTTCCGAGTTCTGCTTTGTCTTAATTTTGCCTGACTGAATTATTGTTTGCCTGACTGGATTATTTTATATATTTTCTGGCATTGTTTTATGTTTCTCATCTGCCAAGAAACTTCTTCCCCCTTCATTTCTGAGGAGAAGTTTAGAAAACTGGTCTAACAGCTTTTGTGTTATCTGATTGCTCTAAGGCTTGCTTATTTTAAATTAGTTTCTGCTTGTAAATTACTGCATACACTGTTGGAAACTCCTGGTGTTCTGGCTGGTGTGAGTCTCAAAATCTGGAAATATATCACTGTTTGATAAGTATATTTCTTGGCATTTTAACCTTTCAGAGTTCTGCATTGTCTTAATTTTGCCTGACTGAATTATTGTCTGCCTGACTGAATTATTTTATATATTTCCTGGCATTGTTTTATGTTACTCATCTGTTCTGAACTGCTTCCCCCTATTTCTGAGGAGGAGATTATAAAACTGGTCTAACAGCTTTTGTGTTATCTGATGGATTCAAGACTTGCTGATTTAAAAATAGTTTGTAAATTCTTGCATACACTGTTGGAAACTCCTGGTGTTGTGGCTAGTGTGATTCTCAAACAATCTGAAAATACATCGCTGATTGATAAGTATAGTTCTTGGCATTTTAACATTTCAGAGTTCTGAAATGGATAAGTATACTTCTTGGCATTTTAACATTTCAGAGTTCTGCAATATCTTAAATTTGCCTGACTGAATTATTTTATACATTTTCTGGCATTGTGTTATGTATCTCAACTGTCCCGAAACTGCTTCCCCCTTATTTCTGAGGAAGATTTATAAACCTGGTCTAACAGCTTTTGTGTTATCAGATTGCTTGAATGCTTTCTGATTTAGAAATAGTTTGTAAATTCTTGCATACACTGTTGGAAACTCCTGGTGTTCTGGCTGGTGTAATTCCCAAACAATCTGGAAATATATCACTGATTGATGAGTGCATTTCTTGGCATTTTAACATTTTAGAGTTCTGCATTGTCTCAATTTTGCCTGTCTGAATTATTTTATATATTTTCTGCATTGTTTAATGTTTCTCATCTGTCTTGAAACTGCTTCCCCCTATTTCTGAGGAGGAGTGTATAAAACTGGTCTAACAGCTTTTGTGTTATCTGATTCCTCCAAGGCTTGCAGATTTAAAAATAGTTTCTGTTTGGAAATTATTGCATACACTGTTGGAAACTCCTGTTGTTCTGGCTGGTGTGATTCTCAAACAATCTGGAAATATATTGCTGATTGATAAGTATATTTCTTGGCATTTTAACCTTTCAGAGTTCTGCATTGCCTTCATTTTGCCTGACTAAATTATTGTTTTCCTGACTTAATTATTTTATATATCTTTGGCATTGTTTTATGTTACTCATCTGTCCTGAAACTGCTTCCCTCTATTTGTGTGGAGGAGTTTATAAAACTGGTCTAAAAGATTTTGTGTTATCTGATTGCTTTAAGGCTTGCTGATTTAAAAATAGTTTTTGTTTGTAACTTCTTGCATACACTGTTGGAAACTCTTAGTGTTCCGGCTGGTGTGATTCTCAAAAAAACTGGAAATACATCGCTGATTGATAACTATATTTCTTGGCATTTTAACCTTTCAGAGTTCTGCATTGTCTTAATTTTGACTGACTGAATTACTGTTTGCCTGACTCATTTATTTTATATATTTTCTGGCATTAGTTTATGTTTCTCATCTGTACTGAAACTGCCTCCGCCCTATTTCTGAGGAGGAGTTTATAAAACTGGTTTTAACAGCTTTTGTGTTATATGATTGGCTTAAGGATTGCTTATTTTAAAATAATTTGTAAATTCTTGCATACACTGTTGGAAACTCCTGGTGTTCTGGCTGGTGTGATTTTCAAACAATCTGGAAATATATTGCTGATTGATAAGTATACTTCTTGGCATTTAAACCTTTCAAGAGTTCTGCTTTGTCTTAATTTTGCCTGACTGAATTGTTTGCCTGACTGAATTATGGTATATATTTTCTGGCATTGTTTAATATTTCTCATCTGTCCTGAAACTGCTTCCCTCCTACTTCTGAGGAAGAGTTTATAAAACCGGTCTAACAGCTTTTGTGTTATCTGATTGCTTCAAGGCTTGCTGATTTACACATAGTTTGTAAATTCTGGCATACAGTGTTGGAAACTCATGGTGTTCTGGCTGGTGTAATTCTCAAACAATCTGGAAATATATAGCTGATTGATAAGTATATTTCTTGGTATTTTAACCTTTCAGAGTTGTGCATTGTCGTAATTTTGCTTGAGTGAATTATTGTTTGCCTGACTCAATTATTTTATATATTTCTAGCATTGTTTTATGTTTCTCATCTGTCCTGAAACTGCTTCTTTCCTATTTCTGAGGAGTAGTTTATAAAACTGGTCTAACAGCTTTTGCATTATCTGATTGCTCTAAGGCTTGCTTATTTAAAATTAGTTTCTGCTTGTAAATTACTGCATGCACTGTTGGAAACTCCTGGTGTTCTGGCTGGTGTGAGTCTCAAAATCTGGAAATATATCGCTGTTTGATAAGTATATTTCTTGGCATTTTAACCTTTCAGAGTTCTGCATTGTCTTAATTTTGCCTGAATGAATTATTGTCTGCCTGACTGAATTATTTTATATATTTTCTGGCATTGTTTTATGTTACTCATCTGTCCTGAACTGCTTCCCCCTATTTCTGAGGAGGAGTTTATAAAACTGGTCTAATAGCTTTTGTGTTATCTGATGGCTTCAAGGCTTGCTGATTTAAAAATAGTTTGTAAATTCTTGCATACACTGTTAGAAACTCCAGTTGTTGTGGCTAGTGTGATTCTCAAACAATCTGGAAATACATCGCTGATTGATAAGTGTACTTCTTGGCATTTTAACATTTCAGAGTTTTGCAATGGATAAGTATACTTCTTGGCATTTTAACAATTCAGAGTTCTGCAATATCTTAAATTTGCCTGACTGAATTATTGTTGCCTGACTGAATTATTTTATATATTTTCTGGCACTGTGTTATGTTTCTCAACTTTCCGGAAAGTGCTTCCCCCTTATTTCTGAGGAGGATTTATAAAACTGGTCTAACAGCTTCTGCGTTATCTGATTGCTTGAAGGCTTTCTGATTTAAAAATAGTTTGTAAATTCTTGCATACACTGTTGGAAACTCCTAGTGTTCTGGCTGGTGTAATTCCCAAACAATCTGGAAATATATCGCTGATTGATGAGTGTATTTCTTGGCATTTTAACCTTTCAGAGTTCTGCATTGTCACAATTTTGCCTGACTAAATTATTGTTTGCCTGACTGGTCTAACAGTTTTGTGTTATCTGACTGCTTCAAGACTTGCTGATTTAAAAATAGTGTGTAAATTGTTGCATACACTGTTGAAAACTCATGGTGTACTGGCTGGTGTAATTCTCAAACAATCTGGAAATATATAATTGATTGATAAGTGTATTTCTTGGTATTTTAACCTTTCAGAGTTCTGCATTGTCTTAATTTTGCCTGACTGAATTACTTTATATATTTTCTGGTATTGTTTTATGTTTCTCATCTGTCCTGAAACTGCTTCTCCCCTATTTCTGAGGAGGAATTTATAAAACTGGTCTAACAGTATTTTGTGCTATCTTATTGCTTAAAGGCATGCTGATTTAAAAATAGTTTATAAATCCTTGCATACACTGGTGGAAACTCCTGGTGTTCTGGCTGGTGCGATTCTCCAACAATCTGGAAATATATTGCTGATTGATAAGTGTATTTCTTGGCATTTTAACCTTTTAGAGATCTGCATTGTCTAAATTTTGCATTAATGAATTATTGTTTGCCTGACTGAATTGGTTTATATATTTTCTGGCATTGTTTTATGTTTCTCATCTGTCCTGAAATTGCTTACCCCCTATTTCTAAAGAGGAATTTATAAAACTGGTCTAACAGCTTTTTTGTTATCTGATTGCTTCAAGGCTTGCTAATTTAAAATATTTTCTGTTTGTAAATTATTGCATACACTGTTGAAAACTCCTGGTTTTCTGGCTGGTGTGATTATCAAACAACTGGGAAATATATAGCTGATTGCTAAGTATACTTCTTGGCATTTTAACCTTTCAGAGTTCTGCATTTTCTTAATTTGGCCTGAATGAATTATTGTTTGTCTGACTGAATTATTTTATATATTATCTGATGTTGTTTTATGTTTCTCATCTGTCCTGAAACTGCTTCTTCCCTATTTCTGAAGAGGAGTTTATAAAATTGGTCTACCAGCTTTTTTATATATTTTCTGGCATTGTTTTATATTACTCATCTGTCCTGAAACTGCTTCCCCTATTTCTGAGGTAGAATTTATAAAACTGGTCAAATAGCTTTTGTGTTATCTGACTGCTTCAAGGCTTGCTGATTTAAAAATAGTTGGTTTGTAAATTCTTACATACACTGTTGGAAACTCCTGGTGTTCTGTCTGTGTGATTGTAAACAATCTGGAAATATATTGCTGATTGCTAAAAATATTTTTTGGCATTTAAACCTTTTGGAGTTCTGCACTGTCTTAATTTTGCCTGACTGATTTGTTTTACATATTTTCTGGCATTGTTTTATATTACTCATCTGTCCTGAAACTGCTTCCCCCCTATTTCTGAGGAGGAGTTTATAAAACTGTTCTAACAGCTTTTGTGTTATCTGATTGCTTCAAGGCTTGCTGATTTAAAAATAGTCTGTAAATTGCTGCATACACTGTTGGAAACTCCTGGTGTCCTGGATGGTGTAATTCTCAATCTGGGAATATATTGCTGATTGATAAGTGTATTTCTTGGAATTTTAAACTTTTAGAGTTCTGCATTGTCTTAATTTTGCCTGACTGAATTATTGTTTGCCTGACGGAATTATTTTATATATTTTCTGGCATTGTTTTATGTTTCTCATCTGTCCTGAGACTGCTTCCCCCTATTTCTGAGGAGGAGTTTATAAAACTGGTCTAGCAGCATTTCTGCTATCTGATTGCTTCAAGGCTTGCTGATTTAAAAATAGTTTGTTTGTAAATTCTTGCATACTCTGTTGGAAACTTCTGGTGTTGAGGCTTTTGTGATTTTCAAACAATCTGGAAATTTATTGGTGATTCATAAGTATACTTCTTGGCATTTTACCTTTCAGAGTTCTACATTGTCTTAATTTTGCCTGACTGAATTATTGTTTGCCTGACTCAATTATTTTATATATTTTCTGGCATTGTGTTATGTTTCTCAACTGTCCTGAAACTGCTTCCCTTTACTTCTGAGGAGGAGTTTATAAAACTTGTCTATCAGGTTTTGTGTTATCTGATTGCTTCAAGGCTTCCTGATTTAAAAATAGTTTGTTTGTAAATTCTTGCATACACTGTTGGAAACTCCTGGTGTTCTGGTTGGTGTGATTCTAAACAATCTGGAAATATATTGCTGATTGATAAGTATATTTTTTGGCATTTTAACCTTTCAGAGTTCTGCATTGTTCGAATTTTGCTTGACTGAATTATAGTTTGCCTGACTGAATTATTTTATTTTTATTTATTTTACATTTGTTTACCGGGAAAGTCTGATTGGACACAGGTCCGTTTTCAATGGAAGCCCGGGTAGAAAAGCTCCACATTACAATACATGAGAGTAAAAAGGAGTAGAACATACATACATATGGCATATATACACATCAGGACAACATGCTGGTGATTAACAAACATACATATAGCATATATGCACACAACTGGACATCATGCTAGTGATTAACATTTCTTATAGTAGACAATCAGAGGTACATTTTTTTTTCTTTTGCAGTTATAGGTTTTGTAAGGTAAATGTATACAGGTTTGGAAGCTTTCAGAGGAAAAAAGTACAGTTGTGTACCTACCATAAATGTAGATGCTCGAGTGTATTCACTGTTGCTTACAGTTGGGTTATCCTGCTGGCAGGCTACCCGCAGTCGGCCTGAATTCCAAAGTCTAGGTCCAGCATCGGTTCCTGTCGCCTCTTACCTGACGTCAGTGCGCCAGGGGTATAAAAGATGCAGCCGACGCCATTTACTTCAGTTTTTCTTGCTCCAGATGTCAGATGCCCCCAAATTGGTAGGCTGAAAATTATGCCAATAAGTATGCATGCACAAAAATAAACATTTCCTTCATCTACAAGCAAATACACCACATAGGTTGTATAGGATAGAGAAGTACAGATAAGTCCCAGCAAAGAAAAGGGGGATGGTGGGTGGGTAACCTGGACTGCAACAGTGAATACACTCAAACATCTACATTTATGGTAGGTACACAACTGTACTATGTTCATCGTGTTTCACTGTTGCAGTCATTACACTTGGGTTGAATCCCAAAGCTGAGGTTGGGTGGCTGGGTCTAAATAGGATTAGGAGAGGCTATAAGCCCCTGCAGAACTGCAGTGGCAAAGCCTGCTCTGGATTTAGAGGAGAGGTAAGTGGCAGTGCTTGGTAAAAGTGTGCACTGAACTCCAAGTTGCAGCCTCTAAAATGTCTTTTGGTTGGTACTCCCCTGAGGAAGGCTGCTGAAGTGGCTCCTGCTCGGGTTGAATGAGGCCTAATGCCCTTAGGCACTGATCTGCTATGTTGTGAATAGCAGAAACGAATGAAAGCTTTAGTTCTGTCCAAGAAGAAGCATAGCTGTCTGTGTATGTCCAAAGAATGCAGGAGACTCTCACCCTTATTCTGTGGGTTTGGATAAAATGTAGGCAAATGAATGGTTTGATTAAGAGCCACACTGGACATTACCTTAGGCATAAATGTTGGGTTCGTCCTCACAGAAACCCTGTCTGGATGGAAAATGATAAAAGGTTCCACAGCCATGAGTGCCTGTAACTCTGAGACTCTTCTTGCAGAGGTTATTGCTAGGAGCAGAGCTGTTTTCCAAGATAAGAACTTTATTTCAGCTGTATTGGCTGGCTCAAAAGGCGGCAGTGTGAGTTTTTCCAAGACATAATTAAGGTCCCATGCAGGTATTGGTGCTCTCCTTAGAGGTCTTATGTTTTTGGCCCCTCTGAGGTACTGTCTTAGCAACGGATGTGAAAAAATTGGTGGTTCCGTATTATAATGAGCTGAAATGGCAGAGACATGGATTTTAATTGATGAAAAGGATAGGCCTTTGTCCAGCATCTCAGTTAGGTATTGTAAAATCTGAGGAATACTTGGTACAAACATGTCAATTCCTTGTGCCTGGTTCCAAGCACAGAATCTTTTCCATTTTTCTGCATAAGATTTTCTGGTACTGGGCCTCCTGGCCTCCAAAATAACATCCATCACTACTTTAGAGAGAGGTGTGTTCTGAATGGCTATATTATCCGCCATGCTGCCAGACTTAGGGTTCTGAGTTGGCTGTGCAGGATCTGATTGTTTCGTTGGGTCAGTAAATGAGGAATTAGAGGCAATGTCTATGCTGGGCCTTGAGACAAGCTCTTTAGGATTGGGTACCAGTGCTGGTGGGGCCAGTCTGGAGCAATCAGAATCATTTTTGGCTTCTCTTGTCTGACCTTTAGGAGTACCTTGGGGAGGAGAGGCAGAAGAGGAAAGGCATATACTGTTAGGGTTTTCCAGCTGAATAATAGAGCATCCACTTTCCATACTTGCTTGTGATACGTCCTTGTGCAGAATCTCTGTAGTTGGCAGTTGTGAGGGGAGGCAAACAGATCTATGTCTGGGAATCCCCATTTCTTTATTATCATGCTGAAGGCTTGTGGATCCAGTTTCCACTCGTGGGGATCCGTGAGGTTTCCGCTTAGCTCGTCTGCCAGAGTATTTTTTTTTCCTGGCAGGAATTGTGCTTGCAGGTGTACTTGATAAGTCAATGCTGTGTCCCACAAAGTCATGGCTTGTCTGCAGAGGGAGTAGGAATGAGTGACACCCTGTTTGTTTATGTACCACATGACTGTAGTATTGTCCGTCCTTATCAGTAGTTGTCCAGGATGGAGTAGATCCTTGAAAGTTGTCAGAGCATTCTGAACAGCTAGCATCTCTTTTTGATTGATATGAAGATGCCTTTGGCTTGTGGGCCATGTGCCCTGAATACATTTTCCTGCCATGTGGGCCCCCCAGGCATAATCTGAAGCATCTGTTGCTATTGACTCCCTGGCTGTGGGTAGGGTGAATGGTTGTCCCTTGTTGTGGTGACAGGCCTGTGCCCACCATCAAAACTCCTGTTGCAGGCAAGGAATGAGGGTAATTAATGTTTCCAGGCTGTGACAATGTTAAGTCCAAACACTTTTTAGATACCATTGTAGTTTCCTCATATGCAGTCTGGCATACGGAATTAGCAGAATGCAGGATGCCATGAAGCCCAAAGCCTGCAGAAGTTTTCTTGCAGATAACTGGGTTTTTGTTGCCAACATTTTAAAGTAAGAAGTCAGTTGTCCTTGCTTGTCTGGCGTCAGATAAGCCATCTGGGCAGTTGTATTTAAGCTTGCACCCAGGAATATTACCTCTTGAGAGGGTACTAGCTTTGATTTCTTTTCGTTTACTGTGTACCCTAGGCAACTTAGTAATCTTTTTACAAACGCCAGATGCTTTAGTAGAATGTCCTTGTTCTCTGCTTGAATAAGACAATCGTCCAAGTAAGGATATATTTGAATTCCTCTTTGTCTGCAAAATGCAATTACTGGTGCCAGGCATTTTGTGAAGACCCTGGGTGCAGTAGATAAGCCAAAGGGCAGTGCAGAGAATTGGTAGTGCATTGAGCCAGCTATGAATCTGAGGTATCTTCTGCAAGATTGTCTGATTGGAATATGCAGGTATGCCTCTTTTAGGTCCAAAGTTACAAACCAAGCCTTCTTGCCCAGCATGGGCAGAAGCTGCTGCAGAGTCAACATCTTGAATTTTGGAATGTCCAGAAATGTATTTGGAATAGACAGGTCCAGTATTGGTCTCCAGGCTTTGTCTTTTCTGGGTACCAAGAAAAGTCTTGAGTAAAATCCTTGTCCCTGCTCTTGCTGTGGTACTTGCTGAATAGCCCTCATGTCCATGAGGGATGAAACTTGTTTTTGTGCCTCTGCCCATTGATTGTGTGGCAGGTCTGGCATACCTTTTGCCCTTGGCAGGGTGTGAAAGTGGAACCTGTAGCCCTGGGACACTATATTCAAGACCCATTTGTCCTGGGTGATCATGTGCCAATTTTGAGAAAAAGTGCTAGTTTTCATCCTAAGGGGGCTGCCAAAAGATAAGTGCTTGGTGCTGGCAGAAGAAAGTCATTGGGACTGTTTCCTGTATGGCTGGGATTTGTCTTCTCCGCTTTTGGAGGTAGAAGCGCCCCACTGTTTAGGCCTGTATGAGCCCTGGGGCTGGGGTCTGCCTCTGGGGCATCTGTATCTGCCTCTTTGTGGCCTGTCTGACACTGGAAAGGACCAGTTTTTGTAGGCCAGTTCCTGCTAAATCTGGGTGACTGTACCTGTAAGAAATCATTTACTGTTTGCATAGATTTCGCTTTGTCCTCCATTTTCTTCAACACCTCCTCTGCTTTAACACCAAATAAGGTATCATGCTGTAATGGAGCATCTAATAATTTTGCTTTAACATGATCAGGCAGATTCTGTTCCTTTAACCAAGCATGCCTCCTAATGACAGAACCCGTAACTGCAGCCCTGCAAGAGGCCTCCATAGAATCAAAACCACATTGCAATGTATGCTTTCCCACTTGTTCAGTTGCATGCAATAAATCCTGCATTTCCTTATTTTCTGCACAATCAGAATTTGACAACATTTTCTGTTTTAGCAGTGACATTAAGTATTGCTGATATTTAAGCATATGAAATTGACAATTTAAAGCCCTCACAGCCAAAGTAGCAGAAGTGTAAACCTTTTTCCCCCATCTGTCTAGTGCCCTTGAATCTCTATTAGAGGGGATAGGGTTTTTTGCAGTAGAAGCCTTGACCACTTTGGGACCCTGAGAAATAGTTTCTGGGTCAGCAGCAGGGTTTTTATAAATAAATTTATGTGAATCTGGAACCCTGTAGTATCTGTCTGCTTTAACAGGGGCAGGAGGTAAAGGGTCAGGAGAAAGTCTGGACTCTGAAAATACATCATCTACAATGTCTAACACAGGAGGAATAGCCAAAGCCCTGTGCTGAGGTAGTAAAAGAAAATATCTAAGCCTTTTCTTAGATTCTGAATAGTCTTGGCTCTCCCAGTGGACGTGCTCCCTCATGATATGCAGGGTTTCCCCAAAAGAATAATCCTCAGGTGGTGAGGCTGAAGGGATAGATTCTTCAGCATCAGAATCCTCATAAGGAGGAAGAGATTATTCCTGTTCAGAAGAGGAGTCAGAGGAAATGGAAACCTGATCTGAAAATTCATATTCTGTCTCTTGCCAAGGCCTCTTGTCAGGAGGGGGATGGGAACCCCTGATCAAGGTAATTAGGTCTTCGGCCATTTTGAGCATCTGTTTTTTTTAGGCATGGTAGTCTGTCCAGGAGAATGCTGTACTTGTTTCTTTGTCTTTAGAACTGCTTTAGACTTTGCTTTGGAAGCTGAAGAAGGCTTTACATATAACTGTGTAGGTCTGAAAACACCCTCAGAAGCCGATGCCTGCTCAGCGGCTCCGGACCCATCTGAGGGAATAGTTTCCGAGTGTCCAATACCTTGAGTATCCAAAGGCCTAGCTGGCTCCACGTGGGAGTCATCAGCGGCCAATGGCTCTGAGGTAGCAGGCGCCAGGGGCTGCGAAAGCGCCTCACTGAGCACCAGCGAACCGGCGATTGGCTTAGCGGAAGCCTCGTCATGGGTTTTGGACCTCGGATGCCTGTCCTTTTCTTTTTCCTTGTGCTTTTTATAAACTCCGATCGTCGGCTGTTCCGACGGCATTATATAATTGAATCTTCGGCCAAAGTAATGAAAGGCAAAATCGTACCGACGCTTAATAGTGGATTGGTTAAATCTAGCACAATACCGACAGCTAGCAACATTGTGATCAGGGCCTAGGCAAGGAATACAGTAAGAATGAAAATCCTTATGAGGTATTTGCTTCCCACAAGAAATACAATTGTTAACTTTTTCTGACATCGGACTGGAGCAAGAAAATGTTTTCCCAACAGGGTACTTAGCTTTAATGAAGACTTCAGATCTGAAATTCTAATTGAAAATCTCAGGAGTCGGCCGACCGGCACTTGCGAACTGCTTTTGCTTCGGGCACCGCGCAGCAAGAAAGACTGAAGAAAATGGCGTCGGCTGCATCTTTTATACCCCCTGGTGCACTGACGTGAGGGAAGAGGCGACAGCAACTGACACCGGACCTAGACTTTGGAATTCAGGCCGACTGCAGGTAGCCTGCCAGCAGGATAACCCAAGTGTAATGACTGCAACAGTGAAACACGATGAAAAAGAAGTTATGTACTCACCATAATGTTCCATCTGAGTAGGCAACTTCATTTGTCAGCAACCTGTTGTTATCGGATCCGAATCGGATCCGAGCCGGCAGCTTTATCCAGCTAAGATCCGAGCTCCAAGCTCCTCCCCCTTACCCATAACCCCCTGCCATCCCTCTCTGTCCTCAGATCGAGTTTGCTATAGTATCATAGAATACTACAAAACCAAGGATCAGCTAAACATCCTAACCTGATGTCATCTGGGAAGGAAGCACAAAGATCCTAAAAGGATGAACTACAGGTTAGGGGGATGGAGGGGGGGGGTTGGCTGCTGACAAATGAAGTTACTTACTCAGATGGAACATTATGGTGAGTACATAACTTCTTTATCTGAAGTAGTTAACTTAATTTGTTCATCAACCTGTGGGACAGACTCCCCAGCTACCAAAAACTTCGGAGGTCCTCATGGAAGAATATTCTGGAGCACTGCAGAGCCAAAGGACGCCCTCCCTCTGGAAATTATATCCAACTTGTAATGGGTAATAAAGGTATGGGATGAAGCCCAAGTGGCTGCTGAACAAATGTCATCCAAGGACACTCTGGACCAAAAGGCAGCAGAAGTAGAAATTGATCGAGCAGAATGGGCGTGAACTTCGACAGGTTCAGGTCAGCCAGAACTCTTATATGCGAGAAGTATACATTGGGAAATCCATCTGGACAATGTAGCTTTTGACACAGGTTTATCCAAAAAGGGTTTAGCAAAGGATACCAGGAGTTGCTCAGATTTCCTATGTTCAGCAGTCCTGTGTAAGTAAAACCTCAATTGTCTGTGCACGTCCAAAGAATGTAATTTGTGTTCACCCTTGTTATGATAATTTTGGAAAAAAAAACGGTAAAATGATAGATTGATTAATGTTGGACTCAGTGGCAACTTTAGGCAAAAAGGAGGGACTGGTCCTGAGGGAAACTCTGTCTTTATTAAAGACCAGGTATGGAGGTTTGGCACAAAGGGCTTGAAGCTCCGAAAACCTTCTAGCCGAAGTGATAGCAATGAGAAAGGCCATTTTCCAAGATAAATATTTTAGATCCACCGAAGCCGCAGGTTCAAAGGGAGGGCCAGTAAGAGCCTGGAGAACAAGGGTTAAATCCCACGGAGGGACCGCATCCTTAACAGGAGGTCTTAACAAGAAAGTACCTTTTAAGAAAGTCTTGCAGATCTTAGAAGACGCTAAAGAACCCAGATCACTTCCCACATGAAAGTGGGAAATCGCTGCTAATTGGACTTTGACCATAGAGGAGCTGGCACCTTGGTCAAATAAATATGACAAAAAATCTAATACTGCTGGTGTCGGGGCTGTAAAGGGATCCAACTTTCTATGTTCCACCCAGATCGAAAAACCTTTCCATTTGCTCTTATAGACCTTTTTAGTAGAAGGTTTATGAGCGGCTACTAAGATAGCCTTAACAGAAGAGGAGATGCCGGGAGTCCTAGCTATTATTGGAACTGGATCAACCAAGCTGTGAGCTTGAGATTGTCCAGGTTTGGGGTTGTTAACCCTAGGGGGTGAGATATCAGATCCGGAGTGGGATCCAAAATCCATGGAGGATTCACTAGATGAGACCATAGGCAAGGGAACCATGTTTGACAAGGCCAAAATGGGGCTATGAGGATCACTCTGCTCCCCAACCGACAAGCTTTCTACAGGAATTTTACCATCAGAGGAAGAGGCAGATAAGCATAAAGTAGACCGGATGGCCAAACATGCACTAGAGCATCTCTGGGGGATTCCGCTGGTGGGGGAAGTAGAGCAAAGTACTCGCTGCACTTTGCATTCGAAGGTGACGCAAAGAGACCACAGCAAGGTTGACCCCACTTGAGGAAGATTTGCTTCGCTACTCTCGGGTTCAGAGACCACTCGTATGGTGAGAGGATGGTTCGACTCAGCCTGTCTGCCAAAATGTTGGACCGACCCGGGATGTGCGTTGCTATGAGAAAGCGGTTGGTGGCGATCGCCCATTCCTAAACTCACATGGCCTCTCGACAAAGTGGATAGGATCTGGTTCCCCCCTATTTGTTGATATACCAGACTACTGATATGTTGTCTGTTTGAATTGCAATTGTCCCTAAGGGAAGAAGAACCTGGAGTGCTTGCAACGCTAAAATCACCACCCTCATCTCTAGGACACTGATGTGCAACAGGGTCTCCAAGTGAGTCCACATGCCTTGGATGGTTCTGCCTATGCTGTGCCTCCCCCACCCGAGGCGAGAAGCGTCCGTGGTCACTGTGGCTTGGGGTGGGGGCATTGAGAAGGGGCGCCCTTCCCAGAGATCCGAGGACTGGATCCACCAGAGTACGGATTTCCTGCAAACCTTTCTGAGGGGGATAGATGCACTTAGCGGATGTTGCAGGATGGACCATTGAACCTGCAGGGTCCATTGTAGGACCCTCATGTTTAGACGAGCTAGGGGTGACAGATTGATGGCCGCAGCCATGGAACCTAACGCCCTCAGGATCAATTCCGCTGGAGGAGCCGAGGATTGTAGGAGGGCCAGCACGTGGAGTGTCAAAGTTCGAAGCCTGTCCGGAGTTAGGAAGACCCTCAACAGGTTTGTGTCTATCCTGGCCCCTATGAAATCCAAGATTTGAGTTGGTTGAAGGGAGGATTTCTTGGGACTGATTGAGATTCCCAGATGAGAGACCAAGTGAAGGAAGTAATTCCTGGCTGAACTTAGTAGATGCCTGGTGGGGGAGGTCAGGAGCCAGTCGTCTAGTTATGGAAAGACCTGTATTCCCTGAAGCCTCAGGTGGGCCGCTACAACTGCCATAACTTTGGTGAACACCCTGGGGGCTGTGGTGAGACCAAAGGGAAGGACCCTGAACTGATAGTGGCTGGCTCCTAGCCAGAAGCGGAGAAACCTTCTGGATCGTCTGTCCATCAAAATGTGGTAGTATGCATCCTTGAGGTCTATAGAGCACATCCAGTCACTCTCCTGCAGGAGTCGGAGAATGGATTGAATGGTGACCATCCGGAACTTTTCTTTGGCAACCGACAGGTTTAGAGTGGACAGGTCTAGGATTGGTCTTAAGTCCCCCGTCTTTTTTGGCACCAGAAAGAACCTGGAGTAAAAGCCTGATCCAGATTGATCTTGGGGGACAGGCTGGATTGCTCTTTTTTCTAGCAGATGCTTTGTTTCTGTGGATGCTGCCTCCCTTTGATTGGGTGGGACATCTGGGAGGCTCCGGGGTCTGAGAGGGAGATTCAGAAAGGGGATAGTGTATCCTCTAGATATGATTCGAAAAACCCAGAGATCCGTTGTAATGGATTCCCAAACTGCTAGGTGCCTCGAGAAACGCCCCCCCCCGACTGCCTCCAGAGTGGAGCAGTCGGGTAACCCATCAGGGCTGCTGCGCGGGCCGATCCGAAAAGGGTTCTCTCAACACGAAATTCTTCGGTCCCCCTCTGCCTCTGGGTGGGCATCCACCCTGTCCTCCTCTGCCTCTGAAGGATGAGGGGTCCGGAGCGAAACGGGACTGTTGAGATTTCCGGAGCCATATCTTCTTTTGTCCCCTTTGGTTCCTGTAGAAGGACCTCTGGGAGGCCGAGAAGCGGATCCCGACGGAAGACGTCTTCTCGTCTTTCTCGCTCTGGACCAACGTGTTGCGGACGGTCTTGCCAAACAGCGAAGAGCTGTCAAAAGGGGCATTTGCGAAGGACGCCTTGAAGGGTTCCACAAAGTCGCAGAGATGGAGCCAAGCATGCAGCCATAAGACAATGCCTACTCCGCTAGCTCTAGCGGCTCCTTCCATAGCATGGGAAAGAAGCCGCATAGAAGTGTTCGAAATGGACTTGAGAGTGGACATTCGAGCTGAGAATGCTTTATCCTCGGCCGACATGGACTCTGGGGGGCGACCCGGCGTATTCCTTGATGAGATCCCACTGGAGTCTTATCACATGTGCCATACAGATCAGCGACCTTATGGAGAAGGTAGCTGAAGCGAACATCCACTTCCCTAGGCGGTCCGTCGTCCGAGACTCCTTGTCGGGAGGGTGGACCGAGGAACTCTCCTGGACTAGTTCCTTCTTGGTGGCAGCCGCCACCAACATGGCATCTACCAGAGCACCCTTGCTCCAAACCGTCCTATCTGTGGGTGGACTGAGGATTTTGTCTGGTCTCTTTGGTATGGGCTCCACAGTGTCCAGTTCCTTCCATGCCCTGGTAGTGATCAGATCTGCCAGGGGATTGGCGGGAGGGGACACCCAAGAGGTAGATGGGCCTGCGTCAAATGCCTCCAGAAACACAGACTCATCGGAGGAAGGCTTTTGGGCTGACCACCCCCCTCTAATACGAAGCATTTCCATAATGTCTCCAAAGGAGACGTCCTCGGGGGTGACCTTGGGGAACCTTCCCCTTCCTCTAAGTCTGTGTCCTCTGTCAGGGACTCGGGTGAGTCCAAGTGCCTCCTCTTGCACTTACGTTTGTGAGGAACCTCCTCGGGGGGGGGGGGCTGTCTGAAGATGCCTCACCAACGACATCCTGTTCCTCTAAGGGAACCATCTGGGACGTAGGTGCAGGCTGTCCCTGGGACCGGGTGATGGAAGGTTGGCCCGCTGGAGAGGGAGTGGAGGGTGGAACCATAGCAGGAGCCTGGGGTCTCGAATCCCTCGACAAGACCCTCTCCACAACATCAAATGCTGAAGGAGAACTGCTCTCTCTAGAACCCGAGAGCAGCCCCTTCGGATCTGAGGCATGGACCGGAGCCGGCGCCAATGCAATCGGATCCGAAGGGACAGTATGCTCTGACCGAGATGGAGCCGAAGACACACTGACACCTCCGGATCCGAAGCTCAGCTCATGGCTCCGAGAGCTCGGATCTGAAAAGGGACCTGACAAACTCGAAGGTACGGTCGGAGCCGAAGTAGGGTATACTATCGGCGCCGAGCCTCCTCAGGCTCCGATGCTATCTGGATCTGACGGCTCCGAACCCTGGTAGTGGGTCAGAGAAGGAGCAATCGGGACGAAAATTGGGGTTGAGCTCCCCCCCGGAGGGGGAGGGAGGCAGGAGCACTCCCATCTGCAGTTGGGCCTGGAGAAACCTACTCATCATCCGGTCCATATCTGCATTGGACAAACTTCGAGTCGATCTAGACGAGGCCACCGAGGCTGGCCTGGAGTGCAGCCTCGAAGACCTCGAAGGTGACTGGGTCTCCTCCTCTGGCTCTGGGGAAAAACAAGGTGAATGGAGCTGGGAAGGAAAAGGCCCGGACATCCTAGGAGAGGCTATCTGTTTAGCCGGCGGAGCTGAAGAGGAAGCTTCAGCCCGCCGCTTGTGGTGTTTCTCTCTCCTTTTCTCCCTCCTAGATTCCCTCTCCTCCTGAGCCAAGGTGGGAGGGTGAGTCCCAGCCAGGGGAGCAGGGATGGAAGGCGGGACCGCTGCGGTCGCAGCCGGTGCCGCCGAGGAAGAAGAGGATGAAGCCAAGTCCGTGGGCAGAATTCCCGCCAGAATCAGCTTTGACCTCCTGTCCCTCAAAGCCCTGGGGTTGAAGGCTGCACAATTTGTGCAGGCTGAGGAGAGATGGTCAACCCCAAGGCAGATAACACACCAAGTGTGGCCATCCGCTGGGGATAGCTTATGGCCACACTCGGTGCATTTGGAAAAAATTGCTTTAGGGGCCTCAGACATGGTAACAAAGTAGGCCCAACCCGTACACACCTTCACACACACGGGGGGAGGGGGGAAGACTAAACTAACTAAAAGACAGAAAAATTACTAACAAGTTTAGCAATTTCACAGAAAAGGGGAAACAACACTCACTGGTCTATGGATTAAACTAAAAACTAGGTCAAAAAACGTAATTTTTTGTATAACTCACGAAACCCTATGCTTGGAAACTCGTTCTAGATGCTTGAATAAGCTGCGGCAAACAAGATCTGAGGACAGAGAGGGATGGCAGGGGGTTATGGGTAAGGGGGAGGAGCTTGGATTTTAGCTGGATAAAGCTGCCGGCTCAGATCCGATTCGGATCCGATACCCACCGGTTGATGAACAAATGAAGTTAACTACTTCAGATCATCTGTTTATACATAGCTGTACCCTGAGAAATTCTCTTGGTATGAATTAGCCTGGTGAGTGGCATGAGCATAGCCAGTTACTTAGATAGTGGGTTTTCAGGAGTTTTTTGAATTGACTAAAGGAGGTGGTAGAAGTTATTTGGGTTGGTAGTTTGTTCCAGGTTTTGGCAACAGTGTTAGCAAAGAGGGACTTACTAGCTTTGTTTTTATGTTTAATGACAGTTATGAGGTTCTGGTTACTAGAACTTAAGGCGCTAGAGGAAATGTGGGGCTGAATTAGGTGCTGAAGTGCTGGAGTTATCTCAGGAAGTTAGTAGAGTTTGTGCGCTATAGAGAGTTGATTGAGTAGAAGTATATGAGCCAACCCAAGCCAGTTGAAGTGCTTAAGGGATAGACAATGGTGGGACCTATATGAGGCTTCAGTATTAAACGTGGCAATCTTGTTGGAGCAAGATTCCATTTTATTTAGATCAGTTTGGCAGAGATTTGTCAAGAAAGGAAGAGGCATAAAGGAGGGTGGACAGAATATGAGTTCTTGCGATGGTTACTTTGGTGCGTTTTGCCATAAACTGTTTCTGTAGAGGACACCAAGGTTTTTATTAACTTTCTTAATGGTTTGTGCTATGTCGATGTCAAACCTCAGGTTATTGTTTATTAATATGCCTAAAAGTTTAGGCATATACGTTGGAATGATTTGAATGTTTTCTTTGGAGGTAATGGTGAAATTACTATTTAGGGGAGGAGCTCTGCCAGGGCTGAAAAGAATTTGTTTTTGGGATAGGAGTTGTGAAACGAATCAGTTTGTTTTGATATTTGGTAAGGTTGATGATTTAAGTTGGGTAATTTTTAATTTCTGCTGGTTAATTTTTTTTCCTGGCTTCCTATTTCTAGTTAAACTGCACATTTAGTTATATATTGCTAAGTTTGCTGATTTAAAATATTGTAAATTCTTGCTAATTTGGAAATCTTTGTTTGCTGTTGTCTAAACTTCCGGATTCGGTGATTAAAATTCTGGCATTTTACTGTTGATTCTCTTGCTATTTCTAGAATTTGATTCTTCATTTTTAAATTTCCTGATGTTTCTGTTTTCTCTGTCTGAAATATTCCTATTTTAGTAGTATTTAAAACGTCTAATTTGTGCTATTGATTGCTTAGGCACTTGTTAAAAATATTTTTAATTTTAATGTTATTTCTGTTGCTAATGTTCTGAAATCTGGAAATTTGTGAAGTGTATACATTTAACATTTCTGAGTTTATGATTGTAAGTTTATTTGATTTTAAATTCAATGGTTAAATTTCGATGATATTTAGCTGTATTATTATTTTCGGACTGTTATGTTTACATTTCTGGAAATGTTTCCTATTCTTGTATATTTACTGGTCTGAGTTTTTAACTTTGCTAAAGGCTTTTTTTTGAATAGTTTTAAATTCTGGTTAAACTTTTGTAAATTGATTCTGCTGGTTATTCTAAATAATCTGGAAATTCTTATAATTGATTTGGCATTTAACCTTTGATTTCTATCTTAATTTTGCTGATTGATTATGTTTCTATGATTTTGACTTATTTTGCTTGTTAATTTACTATCTGTTTAATGCTTGCTGATTTTTGGATTAAACTGTTTAAGTTTTTGTATCTGATGTTCAATTTCTGGTTAAAAATTTTGTTTGTAATATTGAATGTTAATTCCTGTGTTTAACAGTGTATTTCAGATTAAATATTCGTATTGTTGGAATCTGTGGATTGTCTTAATTAAATTGTAAATTTCTTTTAAATTATTATTCTTGATGTTTCTTAATTTTGCATTTTAATTTTCTGCTGAAATGTTCTTTTTGAGTTAATTTTCAACATTTTAATAGCTTTTTTGCATGTTCAAAGCTTTCTGATTTAATATTTTTGAAACTTAAACTTTGGTCCTGATGCTTCGCCTGTGATTTAAACAGTGATTTATATTCTGATTGAAACTTTTTGTTTTATTTAATATTGTTTAATTTGCTGTGAATTAATTTGCCTGACTGAATTTGTATTTTTGATTTGTTTTTTATTTTCTAAATTTTTTTGATAAGTCTTTTTCATGGCTATTTTTACTTATTAAAGCTCTTACAGGAATTCATGGACAACCATTTACTAATATTGATATATCACATAATACATTGGTTAAAAACATAGAAACATAATGAAAAACATCATGCTAATTGATACTAACAGAACAATAGGGTAAATTTTTCTAACAATAGGTTTTATAAATTTATAGGTTAAGTTTCAGAGAACTTTTATATACTTACGTAAATTATTGTATGAATTTGCAGTCAGAAGACTTTTTATTAGATTGATTCAGATTTTTGATTGACTTAGTAGGTGGTTTAGTATTTTGTTTAGTATAAGTTTAGGATTGTTGTTGTAAGAGGATTACAGTTGTTTGTGTTGAGACAGTTATGGGTTTTGGATGTATTAAGGCGACAGTTTCTTAATTATGTTTATGCTGAGTAATTCTGGAATTAGTAGAGTTGTGAAGAGGGTTATAAGTTGAGTATTCAGAGATTGAGGTTTGGTTGACAGTGGTGGACAATGATGGAAACTAGCAATTGAGTTAAGTTGCATTTGTTGACAGTTGCATTTGTAAGAGGAATGATGGAAGGTAAGTATAGATGTGGAAATTGGTCATTTTGCAATACTTGGTGGAGAAATTTTATTAGTGTTATGGTTGCTTATGATGAACGTCCGTTGGTAGTTTATTCTTCTGTTATTGTGTTTGGAATGTTCAATGTTTCTTGGTTTTGTAATTTTTAGTGAGCTTGTGGAATGATAATTTTTTTTGGTATGTGAATTTTTTGGGTATAGCCAGTTTCAAGTGATTTCTTTGGGTAAGGTTGAAGTTTATTAGGTAGAATTTCAGGGGTAAGATTGTTTTGGGTTGATTTCTGATTCATTACGAAGATTTATATCTGGTAAGTTATTTATTTCCTGACTGAATTTTTTAATATTTTGGATTGTTTATGTTTTCATCTGTCCTGACTGCTTCCCCTATTTCTGGGGAGTTTATAAAATGGTCTAAAGTTTTATTTCTGACTTAGGTTCTATTTTAAATAGTTTTAAATTTTACATTGTTGAATACCTGGTTTGGATGGTTAATTCTGAATTTAAGCTGTTGTATATTGTTGAATTTTACTTTAGATTTATTGTCTAATTTTGCTGACTGAATTTTGTTTGCTGTTTAATTTAATTGATTTTGATTTTTATGTTTATGTCTTGAACTTTCCTTTATTTAGAGTTTTGAATGTTTAATTTTGCTAACTGTTCTTTTCTGTGTTTAAAAACTTTGTTTAAATTTTGTTAACTGTTGAAACTCTGTTCAATAGGTTGATTTATAAATCTACATAATTTGATTATCTGATTTTTGATTTTAACCTTTCAAGTTCTGCATTTTGATTTTGTGACTGAATTTAGTTTGCCTGACTGATTATTTATTTTTATTTTTTTAATTATTTTCATTTTTTCGAAGTCATTGGACACAGGTCCATTTCATTGATTTGGGGAAAATCAGTTCAATACATTACATGAGAGTAAAAGAAGTAGAACATACATAATGCATATATACACATCAGGACAACATGTGATTAACAAACATACATATAGGACATGACAAAACAGAACAATACTGTGATTAACATTTTAAGTAGACATTAAGTACATATTTATTATTGCAGTTATAGTTTTTAAGAAATTATACAGGTTTAAGCTTCAGAAAACTGTTTTATTAGCTGTACTAAAATTTCTTTATGAATTAGCCTGTGAGTGGCATGAGCATAGCCAGTTATAGATAGGGTTTTAGGAGTTTTGAATTGACTAAGCAGTGGTAGAAATTTTTGTTGGTAGTGTTTCCAGGTTTTGCAATGGTTTGGCAAAGAGGTATTGAAGTCGTTTTGTTTATGATTATAGGTTCGGTTATAGATCTTAGTTTTATGGTATGGTGATAGGTCTAAGTCTGGGGTTATCAGGAAATTGTGTTTGTGCTAAGAGTTTGATTGAGGTAGTTTTAGGCAACTAAGCAGTAGGGATTAAGGATGAAGTGGAGGACCTAATAGCATTTTGTTGTACCAAGATTCTATTTTATTTCACAGTATGGATTGGTCAAGAAAGATGATTGAGGAGGTGACAGAAATGAGTTCTCGATGTTACTTTGGTGCTGCCATAAACTGTTTGTTCCTGTAGTTGCCAAGTTTTATTAACTTTGTAATGGTTTGTGCTATGCAGTTTTAGTATTGTTGTTTTGCCTAATATTTCGATGGTTGGATTGATTTGAATGTTATTTGGGCTAATGGTGAAATTATTATTTAGGGATTCTTGCCAGGTGAAAAGAATTTGTTTGTTTTGGGATCTGAAGTTTGATGTTATGTTCAAGTTTAGCTAGTGAATTATTTTAAGTGATAGTTCACTAAGGGTAGGTAAATTTTACTATTTCTGGCATTGTTTTATGTTTATTTCCTAACTGTTCCCCTATTTCTGAGGTGAGTTTATAAAATGTCTAACAGCTTTTGTTTATTGATTTTCAAGGCTTGCTGATTTAAATTATTTGTAAATTCTTGCATACACTGTTGGAAACTGGTTTAAACTGGTGATTCTCAAACAATCTGGAAATATTCATGATTGTAAGTATATTTCTTGAATTATTTCAGAGTTCTGCATTGCCTTAACTTTGTCTGACTGAATTACTGTTTGCCTGACTGAATTATTTTATATATTTTATGGCATTGTTTTATGTTTCTCATCTGTCCTGAAACTGCTCCCCCCCATTTCTGAGGAAGAGTTTATAAAACTGGTCTAACAGCTTTTGTGTTATCTGATTGCTTCAAGGCTTGTATTTTAAATTTGTTTGTAAATTCTTGCATACACTGTTGGAAACGCCTAGTGTTCTGGCTAAACAATATGGAAATATATCGCTGATTGATAAAAATATTTCTTGTCATTTTAACCTTTCAGAGTTCTGCATTGTATTAATTTTGCCTGACAGAATTATTTTATATATTTTCTGGCATTGGTTTATGTTTTCTCTTCTTAATGCTTCCCCATTTTTAGTGGAGTTAAAATCTGGTCTAACAGTTTTGTGTTATCATTGTTTCAAGGCTTGCTGATTTAAAATAGTCTTAAATTGTTGCATACACTGTTGGAAACTCTGGTGTTCTGATGTGTAATTCTATAATTTGGAAATATATCTAATGATTTAATTTTGGACTTTTAAATTTCAGGTTCTGCATTGTCTAAATTTTGCCACTAATTATTTTATATATTTTCTGGCTTTTTTGTTTTCTGATTTGAAATGCTTCCTCCATTCTGAGGAGATTTATAAAACTGGTCTAACAGTTTTGTGTTATGATTGCTCTAGGTTTGATTTCAAAATTGTCTGTTTGTAAATTCTGCATATTTTGGAAACTCTGTGTGTTCTGGACTGTGATTCTCAAACAATTGGAATATTGTGATTGATAAGTATATTGCTTGGCATTTACTTTCGATTCTAATTTCATTTTGCTGTCTAATTATTGTTTGCCTGACTGAACTATTTTATATATTTTCTGGCATTGATTTATGTTTCTCATCTGCCCTGAAACTGCTTCCCCCCTATTTCTGAGGAGGAGTTTATAAAACTGATCTAACAGCTTTAGTGTTATCTGACTGCTTCAAGGCTTGCAGATTAAAAAAATAGCTTCTGTCTGTAAATTCTTGCATACACTGCTGACAACTTGGTGCTCTGGCTGGAGTGATTCTCAACCAATCTGGAAATATATCGCTGATTGATAAGTATATTTATTTGCATTTTAAACTTTCAGAATTCTGCATTTTATTAATTTTGCCTGACTGAATTATTTTACATATTTTCTGGCATTGTTTAATGTTTCTCAACTGCATTGAATTGATTCCCCCTATTTCTGACGAGGAGTTTATAAAACTGGTCTAACAGCTTTTGTGCTATCTGATTGCTTCAAGGCTTGCTGATTTAAAAATTGTTTGCATGTAAATTCTTTCATACACTGTTGAAAACTACTGCTGTTCTGGCTGCTGTGATATCTAAACTATCTGGAAATATATGCTGAGAGATAAGTATATTTCTTAGCATTTTCACCTTTCAGAGTTCTGCATTGTATTAATTTTGCCTGACTGAATTATTGTTTGCCTTACTGAATTATTTTATATATTTTCTGGCATTGTTTTATGTTTCTTATCTGTCCAGAAACTTCTTCCCCCCATTTCTGAGGAGAAGTTTATAAAACTGGTCTAACAGCATTTGTGTTATCTGATTGCTTCAAGGCTTGCCGATTTAAAAATAGTTTGTTTGTAAATTTTTGAGTACACTGTTGGAAACTCCTGGTTTTCTGGCAGGTGTGATTCTCAAACAATCTTGAAATTTATCGCTGATTGATAAGTATATTTCTTGGCATTTAACCTTTCAAAGTTCTCCATTGTCTTAATTTTGCCTGACTGAATTATTGTTTGCCTGACTGAATTATTTTATATATTTCTGGCATTGTTTTGTTTCTCATCTGTCTTGAAATTGCTTCCCACCTACTTCTAAGGGGGAGTTTATGAAACTGGTCTAACAGCTTTTGTGTTATCTGATTGCTTCAAGGCTTGCTGACTTAAAAATAGTTTCTCTTTGTAAAGTCTTGCATACACTGTTGGAAACTCCTGATGTTGTGGCTAGTGTGATTCTCAAACAATCTGGAAATACATCGCTGATTGACAAGTGTACTTCTTGGCATTTCAACATTTCAGAGGTCTGCAATGGATAAGTATACTTCTTGGCATTTTAACATTTCAGAGTTCTGCAATGGATAAGTATACTTCTTGGCATTTTAACATTTCAGAGTTCTGCAATGTCTTAAATTTGCCTGACTGAATTATTGTTGCCTGACTGAATTATTTTATATATTTTCTGGCATTGTTTTATATTACTCATCTGTCCTGAAACTGCTTCCCCCTATTTCTGAGGTAGAATTTATAAAACTGGTCAAACAGCTTTTGTGTTATCCGACTGCTTCAAGGCTTGCTGATTTAAAAATAGTTTATTTGTAAATTCTTGCATACACTGTTGGAAACTCCTGGTGTTCTGGCTGGTGTGATTCTAAACAATCTGAAAATATATCGCTGATTGATAAAAATATTTCTTGGCATTTTAACCTTTTGGAGTTCTGCATTGTCTTAATTTTGCCTGACTGAATTATGTTTCATATTTCCTGGCATTGTTTTATGTTTCTCATCTGTCCTACTGGTTCCCTATTTCTGTAGAAGTTTATAACTGGTCTAACAGCTTTTTTTATCTGATGCTCAAGGCTTGATTTAAATTTTCTGTTGCAAATTTTGATACACTTGGAACTCTGGTTGTGTGAATATTGCAAACAATCTGGAAATATATGCTGATTGATAAGATATTTTTGATTTACTTTGAAGTTTTGTGTTAATTTTGCTGCTAAATTAGTTTGCCTGACTGAATTTTTTATATGTTTTCTGCATGTTGTTGTTACTCTCTGTCCTGAATGCTTCCCTATCTGGGGTACTTATGGAATTGCATTTGGAAACTGCTTTAGTGCCACGTAACAATTGGCCCACGGCGGACAACAACGGAGAAAAAATAAACATGAGTTAGAAAATTAAACAACTACTTCAGGATTAAATAAACAACTGGTCAGATTTAAAACTAGCAACCTATGCTTGAAACTTCTAGTAAATATGCTTGAAACCGTCTAGATGCTTGAAAGTGCAAAATGGACAGAGAGATGGATTTAGGAAGCTGGTTTATGATAGCACTGATCACTGATCATCCACTTATGAACAAATGAGTAACTTTCAATAATTACTAGTTCCTGAAATCTTTGGTAGAATAGCCTTTGAGTGCTTGAGTATAGCAGTTTTAGTGTTTAGGGTTGATTATTAGGTAGTTGTTCCAGGTTTTGGCAAGTTGTTAGAGTACTTTTGTTTGTTTATAAGATTGACTTTGTTATAGGTTATAAGTTATGAATTAGGTATGATTAGGCTGGAATGTTATTAGGGCTAAGGTTGAGTGATTAAGTAGTGAAGTTGAGTATAGCAGAGTTAAGTGTATAGGACAAGTTGGGAGTTGAGGATCTACAGTTGATAATTGTTGAGATTCCATTTATTTAGATCAGTTGGCAGATTGTTTGTTTTTTTTTTGAAAAAAGGGGGTGGTTTTATTTTTTATTTTTCCCTTTTTTTGGTGTTAAAAGTTTACTGCTTTTTTTTTTTTTTGAAGTTGGGTTTTATGAAAAGGGCTAAGGAAAGGGAATTAGGGGGCTAACTCAAAAGGAGGGGGTAAATTGATTGAAGAAATATACCAAACCATTAAGGGAAACAATTGGCCTAAAGGGGTTTATATTTGGAATTTTTGGGATTCTTTAAAATTCTTTTATTGAAGAAAAAAAGAGGCTAAAGGGGGGGATATGAGTTTGGTTTTGTTAAATGTTTCTGTAAAACCCATTTATAACTTTTTAATGGTTTCTTGTTCAAATAAATTTGTATTAAAAATTTACCTTGGAATGATTTGAATGTTTTTTGATATGGGAAATTAATTTGGATTTGGGGTAATAGTTTGTTTTTTTGGTAAAAAATTTTGTTTAACCAATTTAGTTTTTTTTAATTTGGTTCTTTAAGGAAAATTTTTTTTTTCTATTGTTTAGGTTTACTAAACTGCTTTATTTCTAGGAGGATTTAAAGGAACACCTTTTTAACATTCAAGTTTGTTTTTTAAAAAATTGTAAATTTGATCCTTTAAACCTGTTCTGGGGGATTCTAAAATTAAATTTGCTTTGTTAAAATTATTTGGCTTTTAATTCAAAATTGATTCCTTTAATTTCTGTTTGAATACTTTTCCTGAGAATTATTTTATTAATTTCTTTTTTATGTTTCACCAAAATGTTTTTAGGGGGTTATAACTGGAAAATTTGTTTTTGATTTTAGGTTTATTTAAAAAGTATAATTTATTTTTTGGAACCCCGGGGTTTTTGTTGTTAAACAATCTGAATTGGATTGATGGGATTTTGGTTTTAAATAAAATTTTAATTTTTGGGTTTAATTTTAAATTGAATTTAATTATTTAAGATTTTTTGGGTACAATTATTTTATATATTTTTGGACTTGTTTTTTTAAAACTAGTTAAATTCTTCCCTTTCTGGGGGTTTATAAAGGGTCTAAATTTTAATTTTATCTTAAGGTTATTTAAAATTTGTAATTTTAAACCTGTTAAAAATACTGGTTTGGTTGTGTTTCAAAATTAATATATTTTGGGTTTTTTGCATTAACCTTTTTTCAATTTTATTTGTAAATAATTTTGCCTAAAATGAATTTTTGTTAATTTTTGCATTTTTATATTTTCATCTGTCCTAAGCTTCCCCTATTTCTGAGGGTGTAAAACTGGTCAAAATTTTTTAATTTGTCCAAATTGGGATTTAAAATTTGTTTGAAATGCATAACTTGGAATCCGGTGTTTTGGGGTGTGATTAAAAATTTGGAAAATATCGCTGATTGAAAGTATTTTTCTTTTAATTTCCCTTTTGTCTTAATTTTGCCTGAATAATTTTTTCTGAATTTTTTATATATTTTCTGGCATTTTATTTCTCTCTTCCTAAACCTTCTATTTTAGGTAGATTTATAAAATGGAAAAAACCTTTTGTGTATCTGATTGTTCAAGGTTTGGTGATTTAAAAATTATTTTGTAAATCTTTTTTGGGAAAATCCTGGGTTTGTTTGTTATTAAATAATTGATTATGTTATTTGTATTTTACTTTTCAGATTTATTTTTAATTTTCTGACAATTTATTTCGAGAATTTTTAAATTTTTTTTAATTTTTTTTTTCTTTGTTTAAATCCATGGGATTTTTATTTCTGAAATTTCCCTACTTTTAATGGAAAAAAATAAATTAATATGGCTTTAATAAAACATGCTGTTTTTAAAAATTTAAATTAAAAAAGCTTATCTATGATTACATTTTTAATATAATTTTTTTTTTTTAAGTTATGTTTTTAAATTTTAGGTTTTGGAATTAAAACTGTTTTTTATTCTGAAAATTTTTTATATTTTGCCAAACTGGGAGTTATTGTTGGGTTTGGTTTTAATTGTAAAGCAGGGGGTAAATTTATTTTTTTGAATTTTCCTTTTGTTTCAAAAGGGCTTACGTTTTTTATTTTGAAATTTGGGTTTTTATATTTTTTTTTAATTTGTTTTTCGGGGTTTCTAGGAATTTGGATTTTTTAAATTTTGGATAAAGATAAACTACAAACGCTTTATTTAGGGGATAAAAACCAATATTTTTCAAACCATCTTTGGTTAAAATTTTTTATTTAGAAATCAGTTTCATTGTAAAAGGGTGGTGGATGGATAAAATTTTTGGTGGTTTTTGGGGTTTTTTTTAAAAATTTTCCCGGGAAAATTTTTTTTAATTTCTTAATGTTTGTGTATTAATTCCCAAATTTTTTTTTACTTTTTTTTTTTTTTTTTTTTCCCCGTTTTATGGGGGAAAATTATTAAAGGGCTTTAGGTGAAAAAATTTTTTTTTATAAAATTTTAAAGGGAAACCAATTATTGGAAGGAAATTACTGGGGTTTTTAAAGGGATATATTATTTCTTTTTAATGGGTCATTTTTTTGGTAAAGGGGAAAATGGTCTAAAGATTTTAAATTTTTGCTAAATTATTTTAAATTTTGTGGATTTTTTTCAGGCGGGAAAGTTCAAATTTTGGGGTTTAAATTGGTAAAAGCTTTTTTTTTGGATGTTAAAGGTTGTATTAAAAATTTTAATTTGTTTTGTGAAAGGGGTTTTTTAATTTAAAAATTGGAAATTGATTAATTGTATTTCTTGGAATTTTAATTTAGAGTTTGCTTTTTTTAGAATTATTTTTGATTGAATATTAATTATGGTGTTTATGTTCATTCTAACTTTTATTTCTAAGGAGTTAAAAAATTTTAAATTTTTCAGGGTTTAGTTTTTTCTGATTATTTATGTTTATAAATTTTTCAACATGTTAAATTTCTGTGTTTGATTTTTTTAAAAATCTGTATTTTTTTTTATAGTTTTTTGGTTTTAATTTCAAAACTTTGTAATTTGTCTAATTAGTTTGCCTGACTGAATTTTTTATTATTTTATTTTTTTTACATTTGAAAGCCCGGGGGTTTTCAAGGAAAGCTATTAAATATTTCTGGTTTTAAAATAAAACTTAAATTTCATTTCCAACATGGAAATTTTTGGTGATTAATATAAAGGGAATCCTTTCCTAAATGTTCATTTTTAAGAGTTAAAATTTTTTTTGTTATTATTTTAAGGTTTGGTTTAAAAATGTTTATATTTTGCTAATTTTTAAAATTTGGGCCTGGTGTTTTAAACAACAAATTATTGATTGTGTGGGTTTTTTCCTAAAGGGGTTTATTTTTTTTTGTATGTTAGTTTTGTATTAAAATTTCCTTTTTTATGTTTTTTTGTTCTGGTTCAATTTAAGGCTGAGAAAAGTCTAACATTTGAGTTATCTAGGAAATTAGTAGATTTTTTGTTTTTAAAATTGATAAACTGTGGATTGTATTATGGTGGCCAAAAATTTTTTTTAAAGATTTATTTTTTTTTCTTTGCGGGTTGGTAAAGGAAGTATTATGAATTTTTTCCAAATTTTAAATTTTTCCTTCCCTAAATTTTTTCCCTGTAGGGAAACCAATTTTATATTGTAAGGTTTTTTGGATTAAAGATTTTGGAATATTTTTGGGGGTTAATTTTGAATGTTTTGGACTAATGGTGAATTTATTGGGGGAGACGGTAAAAATTTTTTTTTAAGATTTTGGTTAGTGAACAATTTGTGTGAATTATTTGATTTATTAAATTAAAATTTTAAATTTTCGGTTTTTTTATTTCTTCGTTAATGTTCCTTTTTAAATTTAAAGGGAAACAGTTTTTTTTAAATGTTCAAGCTTCTGATTTAAAATAATTTGTTTCTTGTTACTTTAAATCCGGTTTTGTTGTTCAAACCAATTAAAAATTAATTTTTGTAAGTTATTTTTGGGCCATTTTTTTTTCATTCTAATTTTTTTGGGATGATTTAATGTTTCCTGGAATTTTTTATTTTTTTTGGGATTTTTTAATTTTTTTTGTTAAATGTATTTAGGAAGTTTTAAACTGTTTAATTTTTGTTTTATTTTAATTTTTTTTTTAAAAAGTTTGTTTTAATTTTTGGGAAACTTTTTTAAAATTGGAATATTGTTAAAAAATTTTTTTTATTTTAATTTAAAGGTTCTGCATTGTATTATTTTTGCTAAATTTTTATATTTTCTGGTTGTTTATGTTTTCATTTCTGGAAATTTCCCTTTTTTTGGGGTTTTAATAAAATTTTTTTTTAAATTTTGGGTTACTGTTGCTTAATTGCTTTTAAAATATAAATTTGATTTGGAAATTTTTGTTTTTGGAATTCTAAAACAATTTTATGATAATTTTATTTCTTGGCATTTTAATTTTTCTGATTGTTAAATTTTTTATAATTTTTAAATTTTATGTTTTGTTTACTTCCTGAAACTGCTTTTTTTTCTGGAATTTATAAAACGGGTTAAATTTTGTTTTGTAGGTTTTTAAAAATTTTTTTTTAAAAATTTGTCTGTTGAAACCCCTGGTTTCTGGTGTTTAAAAATTGAAATTTTTAAAAGATTTTTGGATTTTAATTTTAATTTCTTTTTTAAAATTTTCCAACTGTTAAATTTTTGTTAATTTATTTTATTATTTTCGGCTTGTTATTTTCATTTTCCTTAAATTTCCCCTATTTTGGGGTTTAAACTTTAATTTTTTTCTGTTAATTTTATTTAAATATTTTTTTTTAAATTTAAAAAACACTTTTAAATTTGGGGCCTGATATTCTAAAAATATTTTATTGTTTTTTATTTCTTTAAACTTTCAATTCTGATTTTATAATTTTACTGTTATTATTTTTCTGGCATTTTTAATGTTTCTAATTTGATTCCCCTATTTCGACGGGTTTATAAATTTTCTAACATTTTATTATCTGTTATTGTATTTATTGTTAAATTTTCATAATTTATTTAAAACTTGCTGTTTTGTGTTATTTTTTAAATTGGATTTAATATTTCTTGTTTTATTTCAGAGTGTTGTAAATTTCTGGCTGAATTTTTTTACTGAAATTTTATATTTTTTGTTTGTTTTTGTTTTTTTTCTGTCCATTAAACTTTTCCTTTTCTGGGATTTATAAAACTGGTTATTTTTTATCTATTCTTAAGCTTTATTTAAAAGTTGTTTTAAATTGCCTGGAAATTTTTTTTTTTGTATTTAAAATTGTAAATTTCTATTGTGTTTTTTTCTTCTTTTGATATTTCATTAAATTTTGCTGATAATTATTTTTCCGGGCTGTTTTTTTAAATTTTTGGCTTGTTTTTTTCTCATTTTGAATTTTCCCCCTATTCTGGGGTTTTTAAACTGGTTAATTTTGTGTTATATTTTCTTGCTGATTAAAAATAGTTTCTTTGTAAATTTGTACTGTTGGGCCCTGCTGATTTTAGTTTTTTAAAATTTTGAATACTGCGGGTTAATTCTTCCATTTCAACTTAGATTAATGGATAAGATTTTGGGTTTAAAAATTTCAGAGTTCTGATTTAATTTTTTTTAAATTTTTTAAATTTGCAATTTTAAATTTTTTGGGAATTATTTCCTGACTAATTTTTTTTATTTCTGGTTTTTTATTTTAAATTTTTAAAACCCTTCCCCATTTCTGAGTAATTTTTTTAAATGGTAAAATTTTGGTTTCTATTGCTTAAGTTCTTTAAAAATTTTATTTGTTAAATTCTTCAACACTGTTGAAACTCCGGGTGTTCTCCATTCTAACAATTAAAATATTGGATTTAAATTTTTGATTTTCCTTTTATTCTGTTTAATTTTCTTGAAATTTGTTATTTATTTCCTGGTTTTTTTTTTTTTCAAACTTTTTATTTCATTTATAAATTGTTCATTTTTTTAATTTAAAATTTTTTTAAAAATTTTTTTGAAAATTTTTTTTTAATTCTGTTTTCCCTTTGTTTATTTCAAAAATTTGGAAATTTCGCTGATTTAAGTATTTTGGCTTTTAAAACTTTAATTTTTTGTTTTTTTTTTTAAATTTACTGTTTGACTTTATTTTTTTTTCTATTGTTTATGTTTCTCATTTCCTGAAATTTCCCATTTTGAGGATTTTAAAACTTAATTTTTTTAATTGTTTAGGCTTGCTGATTTAAATATTTTTTTCAAATTTTGAAAATTTGGAAACCCGGGTTTCTGGTGGTGTTATTGGAAAAACTGTTATAAGTATATTTCTTGGCATTTTAACTTTTCAGAGTTTTGCATTGTTCTAATATTGCCTGACTGAATTATTGTCTGTCTGACTGAATTATTTTATATATTTTCAGGCATTGTTTTATGTTACTCATCTGTCCTGAAACTGCTTCCCCCTATTTCTGATGAGGAGTTTATAAAACTGGTTTAACAACTTTTGTGTTATCCGATTGCTTCAAGGCTTGCTGATTTACAGTTTGTTTGTAAATTCTTGCATACACTGTTGGAAACTCCTGGTGTTGTGGCTAGTGTGATTCTCAAACAATCTGGAAATACATCGCTGATTGACAAGTGTACTTCTTGGCATTTTAACATTTCAGAGTTCTGCAATGTGTTAAATTTGCCTGACTGAATTATTGTTGCCTGACTGCATTATTTTATATATTTTCTGGCATTGTTATATATTACTCATCTGTCCTGAAACTGCTTCCCCCTATTTCTGAGGTAGAATTTATAAAACTGGTCAAACAGCTTTTGTGTTATCTGATTGCTTCAAGGCTTGCTGATTTAAAAATACTTTGTTTGTAAATTCTTGCATACACTGTTGGAAACTCATGGTGTTCTGGCTGGTGTGATTCTAAACAATCTGGAAATATATCATTGATTGATAAAAATATTTCTTGGCATTTTAACCTTTTGGAGTTCTGCATTGTCTTAATTTTGCCTGACTGAATTATTTTTCATATTTCCTGGCATTGTTTTATGTTTCTCATCTGTCCAGAAATGGCTTCCCTCTATTTCTGAGGAGATGTTTATAAACCTGGTCTAACAGCTTTTCTGTTATCTGATTGCTCCAAGGCTTTCTGATTTAAAAAAGTTTCTGTTTGTAATTTATTGCATACAGTGTTGGAAACTCCTGGTCGTCTGGCTGATGTGATTATCAAACAATCTGGAAATATATCGCTGATTGATAAGGATATTTCTTGGCATTTAAACATTTGAGAGTTTTGCATTGTCTTAATTTTGCTTTCTAAATGACTGTTTGCCTGACTGAATTATTTTATATATTTTCTGGCATGGTTGTATGTTACTCATCTGTCCTGGAGCTGCTTCCCCCTATTTCTGAGGAGGAGTTTATAAAACTGGTCAAACAGCTTTTGTGTTGTCAGATTGCTTCAAGCCTTGCTGTTTTAAAAATAGTTTGTTTGCAAATTCTTGCATACACTGTTGGAAACTCCTGGTGTTAAGGCTGGTGTGATTCTCAAACAATCTGGAAATATATCACTCATTCATAAGTATACTTCTTGGCATTTTAACATTTCAGAGTTCTGCATTGTCTTAATTTTGCCTGACTGAATTATTGTTTGCCTGACTGAATTATTTTATATATTTTCTGGCATTGTTTAATGTTTCTCAACTGTGCTGAAACTGCTTGCCCCCTATTTCTGAGGAGGAGTTGATAAAACTGGTCTAACAACTTTAGTGTTATCTGATTGCTTCAAGGCTTGGTGATTTAATAATAGTTTCTGTTTGAAAATTCTTGCATACATGGTTGGAAACTCCTGGTGTTCTGGCTGGTGTGATTCTCAAACAATCTGAAAATATATCACTGATTGATAAGTATATTTCGTGGTATTTTAACCTTTCAGAGTTCTGCATTGTCTTAATTTTGGTTGACTGACTTATTGTTTGCCTGACTGAATTTTTATATATTTTCTAGTATTGTTTTATGTTTCTCATCTGTCCTGAAACTGCTTCCTTCCTATTTCTGAGGAGGAGTTTATAAAGCTGCTATATAACAGCTTTTGTGTTATCTGATTGCTCTAAGGCTTGCTTATTTAAAAATAGTTTCTGTTTGTAAATTATTACATACACTGTTGGAAACTCCTGGTGTTGTGGCTGGTGTGAGTCTCAAAATCTGGAAATATATCGCAGATTGATAAGTATATTTCTTGGCATTTTAACCTTTCAGAGTTTTGCATTGTCCTAATTTTGCCTGACTGAATTATTGTCTGTCTGGCTTAATTATTTTATATATTTTCAGGCAATGTTTTATGTTCCTCATCTGTCCTGAACTGCTTCCCCCTATTTCTGATGAGGAGTTTATAAAACTGGTCTAACAGCTTTTGTGTTATCTGATTGCTTCAAGGCTTGCTGATTTACAGTTTGTTTGTAAATTCTTGCATACACTGCTGGAAACTCCTGGTGTTGTGGCTAGTGTGATTCATAAACAATCTGGAAATACATTGCTGATTGACAAGTGTACTTCTTGGCATTTTAACATTTCAGCGTTCTGCAATGGATAAGTATACTTCTTGGCATTTTAACATTTCAGAGTTCTGCAATGTCTTAAATTTGCCTGGCTGAATTTTTCTTGCCTGACTGAATTATTTTATATATTTTCTGGCATTATTTTATATTACTCATCTGTCCTGAAACTGCTTCACCCTATTTCTGAGGTAGAATTTGTAAAACTGGTCAAACAGCTTTTGTGTTATCTGATTGCTTCAAGGCTTGCTGATTTAAAAATAGGTTGTTTGTAAATTCTTGCATACAATGTTGGAAACTCCTGGTGTTCTGGCTGGTGTGATTCTAAACAATCTGGAAATATATTGCTGATTGATAAAAATATTTCTTGGCATTTTAACCTTTTGGAGTTCTGCATTGTCTTAATTTTGCCTGATTTAATTATTTTTCATATTTCCTGGCATTGTTTTATGTTTATCATCTGTCCAGAAACTGCTTCCCCCCTATTTCCGAGGAGAAATGTATAAACCAGGTCTAACAGCTTTTCTATTATCTGATTGCTCCAAGGCTTTCTGATTTAAAAATAGTTTCTGTTTGTAATTTATTGCATACACTGTTGGAAACTCCTGGTCTTCTGGTTGGTGTGATTATCAAACAATTTGGAAATATATTGCTGACTGATAAGGATATTTCTTGGCATTTAAACCTTTGAGAGTTTTGCATTGTCTTAATTTTGCTGACTAAATGACTGTTTGCCTGACTGAATTATTTTATACATTTTTCTGGTATGGTTGTATGATACTCATCTGTCCTGGAAGCTGCTTCCTCCTGTTTCTGAGGAGGAGTTGATAAAACTGGTCAAACAGCTTTTGTGTTATCTCATTGCTTTAAGCCTTGCTGATTTAAAAATAGTTTGTTTGCAAATTCTTGCATACACTGTTGGAAACTCCTGGTGTTAAGGCTGGTGTGATTCTCAAACAATCTGGAAATATATCACTGATTCATAAGTATACTTCTTGGCATTTTAACATTTCAGAGTTCTGCATTGTCTTAATTTTGCCTGACTGAATTATTGTTTGCCTGACTCATTTATTTTATATATTTTGGCACTGTCTTATGTTTCTCAACTGTCCTGAAACTGCTTCCCCCCTATTTCTGAGGAGGTGTTTATAAAACTGGTCTAACAGTTTTTGTGTCATCTGATTGCTTCAAGCCTTGCTAATTTAAAAATAGTTTGTTTGTAAATTCTTGCATACACTGTTGGAAACTCCTGGTGTTCTGGTTGGTGTGATTATCAAACAATCTGGAAATATATTGTTGATACATAAGTAAATTTTTTGGCATTTTAACCTTTCAGAGTTCTGCATTGTCTTACTGAATTATTGTTTTCCTGACTGGATTATTTTACACATTTTCTGGCATTGTTTTCTGTTTCTCATTTGTCCTGAAACTGCTTCCCCCCTATTGCTGAGGAGGAGTTTATAAAACTGGTCTAACAGCTTTTGTATTATATGATTGCTTCAAGCCTTGCGGATTTAAAAATGGTTTGGAAATTCTTGCATACACTGTTAGAAACTCAGGGTGTTCTGGCTGGTGTGACTCTCAAACAATCTGGAAATATACCACTGATTGATAAGTATATTTCTTGGCATTTTAACCTTTCAGAGTTCTACTTTGCCTGACTGAATTACGTCTTCTTTCGGCTGCTCCCGTTAGGGGTCGCCACAGCAGATCAACTGTTTCCATTTCCTCCTGTCCTCTGCATCTTGCTCTGTCACATCAACCACCTGCATATTCTCTCTCACCACATCCATAAACCTTATCTTAGGCCTTCCTCTTTTCCTGTTACCTGGCAGCTTCATCCTTAGCATCTTTTTCCCAATATACTCTGCATCCCTCCTCAGCACATGTCCAAACCAACGTAATCTTGCCTCTCTGGCTTTGTCTCCAAGCCTTCCAACCTGGGCTGACCCTCTAATATACTTATTCCTAATCCTGTCCATCCTCGCCACACCCAATGCAAATCTTAACATCTTCAACTCTGCCACGTCAAGCTCTGACTCCTGCCTTTTTTTCAATGCCACTTTCTCCAACCCGTATAACATAGCTGGTCTCACTACCCTCTTGTAGACCTTCCCTTTCACTCTTACTGGTACTCGTCTGTCACAAATTACTCCTGACACTCTTCTCCACCCACTCCATCCTGCCTGTACTCTCTTCTTCACCTCTCATCCACACTCACCATTACTCTGAACAACTGATCCCAAGTACTTAAACTAATTCACCTTCACCACCTCTACTCCCTGCATCCTCACCATTCCTCTATCCTTCCTCCCATTCACACATATATTCTGTCTTAGTCCTGCTGACCTTCATTCCTCTTCTCTCTAGAGCATATCTCCATCTCTCCAGGGTCTCCTCCACCTGTTCCCTACTCTCACTACAGATCACAATGTCATCTGCAAACATCATAGTCCACGGGGCTCCTGTCTGATCTTGTCTGTCAACCTGTCCATCACCATTGCAAATAAGAAAGGGCTCAGAGCTGATCCTTGATGTAATCCCACCTCCACTTTAAACGCATCCATCACTCCCACCTCAGACCTCACCGCTGTCACACTACCCTTGTACATATCTTGTACCACTCTTACATACTTCTCTGACACTCCCGACTTCCTCTTACAATACCACAACTCCTCTCTAGGCACCCTGTCATATGCTTTCTCTAAATCCACAAAGACACAATGCAACTCCTTCTGACCTTCCCTGTACTTCTCCATCAACACTCTCAGAGCAAACATCGCATCTGTAGTGCTCTTTCCTGGCATGAAACCATACTGCTGATCACTAATCATCACCTCCCTTCTTAACCTAGCTTCCACTACTCTTTCCCATAACTTCATGCTGTGACTGATCAGTTTAATCCCTCTGTAGTTACTACAGCTCTGCACATCACCCTCATTCTTAAAAATCGGTACCAAAACACTTTTTCTCCATTCCTCAGGCATCCTCTCACTTTCCAAGATTTCATTAAACAATCTACTTAAAAACTCCACTACCATTTCACCTAAACACCTCCATGCTTCCACAGGTATGTCATCTGGACCAACAGCCTTTCCGTTCTTCATCCTCTTCATAACTATCCTTACTTCCTCCTTGCTTTGCTAATCCACTTCACTTCATAATTCACTATCTGCACATCATCCAACCTTCTCTCCCTCTCATTCTCTTCATTCATCAACCCCTCAAGGTACTCTTTTCATCAGCTCAACACACTACCCGCTTGTGAGTACGCTTCCCTCATTATCCTTTATCACCCTTACCTGCTGCACATCTTTACTAGCTCGGTCCCTCTGTCTAGCCAATCGGTACAGGTCCTTTTCTCCCTCCTTAGTGTCCAACCTTTTATACAACTCTTCATCGCCTTATCCTTAGCCTTCACCACCTCTCTCTCTTTGCCATGCACCTCATCTCCTTATATTCTTGTCTACTTTCTTCATCTCTTTGACAATCCCACTTCTTCTTCGCCAACCTCTTTCTCTGTATACTCTCCTGTACTTCTTCATTCCACCACCAGTTCTCCTTGTCCTCCTTCCTCTTTAAAGATGTCACACCAAGCACCCTTCTAGCCATCTGTCTTACTAGCTCTGCTGTAGTTACCCAGCTATTTGGTAACTCTTCACTGCCACCCAGTGCCTGTCTTAACTCTTCCCTGAACATCACCTCACAATTACCCTTTTTCAATTTCCACCATTTGATCCTTGGTGCTGCCCTCACACTCATCCTCCTCTTCTTGATCACCAATATCATCCTACAAACTACCATCCTATGCTGCCTAACTACACTTTCCCCTGCCACCACTTTACACTCTCCAATCTCCTTCAGTTTGGCCCTTCTACATAAGATATAATCCACCTGTGTGCATCTTCTTCCACTCTTGTATGTCACCCTATGCTCCTCTCTCTTGTTAAAATACGTATTCATCACAGCCATGTCCATACTTTTCACAAAATCCACTACCATCTGACCTTTTGCATTCCTTTGCTTAACACCATACTTACCCATCACTTCCTCATCCCCTCTGTTCCCTTCACCAACATGCCCATTGAAATCTGCTCCAATCACCAGTCTCTCACCCTTGGGTACAGTCATCACCACTTCATCCAACTCACTCCAAACTGTTTCTTTCTCATCTATCGCACACCCAACTTGTGGAGCATATGCACTAACAATATTCATCATTACACCATCAATTTCCAGCTTCATAAACATCACTCTGTCTGACACTCTTTTCACCTCCAAAACACTCTTAGCATACTCTTCATTCAGGATAATGCGTACACCATTACTCCTCCCATCCACACCATGATAAAACAATTTGAAACCACCTCCGATACACCTAGTCTTGCTCCCCTTCCATCTGGTCTCCTGCACACACAATATACCAACCATCCTTCAGTTCATCATATCAGCTAGCTCCCTCCCTATTCCAGTCATATGGCCAACATTCAAAGTTCCGACCATCACTATCACAGTCCTAGCCCTTACCTGTCTTTGGGCATGCCTTCCGCCTCTTCTCCTCTTTCGGCCAACAGTAGCCCAATTTCCGCCAGCACCCTGTTGGCCAACAGTACTGGTGGCGGTCATTGTTAACCCAGGCCTTGACCAATCCGGTATGAGTTTAAGTACAGTTTTCTGCATGTGTGATGTGGCACAATCTTATGCCGGATGCCCTTCCTGATGCAACCCTCCCCATTTATCCGAGCTTCGGACCAGCACAAAGAAATGCACTGGCTTGTGCATCCCCAGTGGCTGGGTCTGATTTGAATTACTGTTTGCCTGAATGAATTATTTTATATATTTTCTGGCACTGATTTATGATTATTATCTGTCCTGAAACTGCTCCCCCTCCCATTTCTGAGAAGGAGTTTATAAAACTGGTCTAACAGCTTTTGTGTTATCTGATTGCTCTAAGGCTTGCTTATTTGAAAATAGTTTATGTTTGTAAATTATTGCATACACTGTTGGAAACTCCTGGTGTTGTGGCTGGTGTGAGTCCCAAAATCAGGAAATATATCGCTGATTGATAAGTATATTTCTTGGCATTTTAACCTTTCAGAGTTTTGCATTGTTCTAATATTGCCTGACTGAATTATTGTCTGTCTGACTGAATTATTTTATATATTTTCAGGCAATGTTTTACGTTACTCATCTGTCCTGAACTGCTTCCCCCTATTTCTGATGAGGAGTTTATAAAACTGGTTTAACAACTTTTGTGTTATCCGATTGCTTCAAGGCTTGCTGATTTACAGTTTGTTTGTAAATTCTTGCATACACTGTTGGAAACTCCTGGTGTTGTGGCTAGTGTGATTCTCAAACAATCTGGAAATACATCGCTGATTGACAAGTGTACTTCTTGGCATTTTAACATTTCAGAGTTCTGCAATGTGTTAAATTTGCCTGACTGAATTATTGTTGCCTGACTGCATTATTTTATATATTTTCTGGCATTGTTATATATTACTCATCTGTCCTGAAACTGCTTCCCCCTATTTCTGAGGTAGAATTTATAAAACTGGTCAAACAGCTTTTGTGTTATCTGATTGCTTCAAGGCTTGCTGATTTAAAAATACTTTGTTTGTAAATTCTTGCATACACTGTTGGAAACTCATGGTGTTCTGGCTGGTGTGATTCTAAACAATCTGGAAATATATCATTGATTGATAAAAATATTTCTTGGCATTTTAACCTTTTGGAGTTCTGCATTGTCTTAATTTTGCCTGACTGAATTATGTTTCATATTTCCTGGCATTGTTTTATGTTTCTCATCTGTCCAGAAACGGCTTCCCCCTATTTCTGAGGAGATGTTTATAAACCTGGTCTAACAGCTTTTCTGTTATCTGATTGCTCCAAGGCTTTCTGATTTAAAAAAGTTTCTGTTTGTAATTTATTGCATACAGTGTTGGAAACTCCTGGTCGTCTGGCTGATGTGATTATCAAACAATCTGGAAATATATCGCTGATTGATAAGGATATTTCTTGGCATTTAAACATTTGAGAGTTTTGCATTGTCTTAATTTTGCTTTCTAAATGACTGTTTGCCTGACTGAATTATTTTATATATTTTCTGGCATGGTTGTATGTTACTCATCTGTCCTGGAGCTGCTTCCCCCTATTTCTGAGGAGGAGTTTATAAAACTGGTCAAACAGCTTTTGTGTTGTCAGATTGCTTCAAGCCTTGCTGTTTTAAAAATAGTTTGTTTGCAAATTCTTGCATACACTGTTGGAAACTCCTGGTGTTAAGGCTGGTGTGATTCTCAAACAATCTGGAAATATATCACTCATTCATAAGTATACTTCTTGGCATTTTAACATTTCAGAGTTCTGCATTGTCTTAATTTTGCCTGACTGAATTGTTGTTTGCCTGACTGAATTATTTTATATATTTTCTGGCATTGTTTAATGTTTCTCAACTGTGCTGAAACTGCTTGCCCCCTATTTCTGAGGAGGAGTTGATAAAACTGGTCTAACAACTTTAGTGTTATCTGATTGCTTCAAGGCTTGGTGATTTAATAATAGTTTCTGTTTGAAAATTCTTGCATACATGGTTGGAAACTCCTGGTGTTCTGGCTGGTGTGATTCTCAAACAATCTGAAAATATATCACTGATTGATAAGTATATTTCGTGGTATTTTAACCTTTCAGAGTTCTGCATTGTCTTAATTTTGGTTGACTGACTTATTGTTTGCCTGACTGAATTTTTATATATTTTCTAGTATTGTTTTATGTTTCTCATCTGTCCTGAAACTGCTTCCTTCCTATTTCTGAGGAGGAGTTTATAAAGCTGCTATATAACAGCTTTTGTGTTATCTGATTGCTCTAAGGCTTGCTTATTTAAAAATAGTTTCTGTTTGTAAATTATTACATACACTGTTGGAAACTCCTGGTGTTGTGGCTGGTGTGAGTCTCAAAATCTGGAAATATATCGCAGATTGATAAGTATATTTCTTGGCATTTTAACCTTTCAGAGTTTTGCATTGTCCTAATTTTGCCTGACTGAATTATTGTCTGTCTGGCTTAATTATTTTATATATTTTCAGGCAATGTTTTATGTTCCTCATCTGTCCTGAACTGCTTCCCCCTATTTCTGATGAGGAGTTTATAAAACTGGTCTAACAGCTTTTGTGTTATCTGATTGCTTCAAGGCTTGCTGATTTACAGTTTGTTTGTAAATTCTTGCATACACTGCTGGAAACTCCTGGTGTTGTGGCTAGTGTGATTCGCAAACAATCTGGAAATACATTGCTGATTGACAAGTGTACTTCTTGGCATTTTAACATTTCAGCGTTCTGCAATGGATAAGTATACTTCTTGGCATTTTAACATTTCAGAGTTCTGCAATGTCTTAAATTTGCCTGGCTGAATTTTTCTTGCCTGACTGAATTATTTTATATATTTTCTGGCATTATTTTATATTACTCATCTGTCCTGAAACTGCTTCACCCTATTTCTGAGGTAGAATTTGTAAAACTGGTCAAACAGCTTTTGTGTTATCTGATTGCTTCAAGGCTTGCTGATTTAAAAATAGGTTGTTTGTAAATTCTTGCATACAATGTTGGAAACTCCTGGTGTTCTGGCTGGTGTGATTCTAAACAATCTGGAAATATATTGCTGATTGATAAAAATATTTCTTGGCATTTTAACCTTTTGGAGTTCTGCATTGTCTTAATTTTGCCTGATTTAATTATTTTTCATATTTCCTGGCATTGTTTTATGTTTATCATCTGTCCAGAAACTGCTTCCCCCCTATTTCCGAGGAGAAATGTATAAACCAGGTCTAACAGCTTTTCTATTATCTGATTGCTCCAAGGCTTTCTGATTTAAAAATAGTTTCTGTATGTAATTTATTGCATACACTGTTGGAAACTCCTGGTCTTCTGGTTGGTGTGATTATCAAACAATCTGGAAATATATTGCTGACTGATAATGATATTTCTTGGCATTTAAACCTTTGAGAGTTTTGCATTGTCTTAATTTTGCTGACTAAATGACTGTTTGCCTGACTGAATTATTTTATACATTTTTCTGGTATGGTTGTATGATACTCATCTGTCCTGGAAGCTGCTTCCTCCTGTTTCTGAGGAGGAGTTGATAAAACTGGTCAAACAGCTTTTGTGTTATCTCATTGCTTTAAGCCTTGCTGATTTAAAAATAGTTTGTTTGCAAATTCTTGCATACACTGTTGGAAACTCCTGGTGTTAAGGCTGGTGTGATTCTCAAACAATCTGGAAATATATCACTGATTCATAAGTATACTTCTTGGCATTTTAACATTTCAGAGTTCTGCATTGTCTTAATTTTGCCTGACTGAATTATTGTTTGCCTGACTCATTTATTTTATATATTTTTTGGCACTGTCTTATGTTTCTCAACTGTCCTGAAACTGCTTCCCCCCTATTTCTGAGGAGGTGTTTATAAAACTGGTCTAACAGTTTTTGTGTCATCTGATTGCTTCAAGCCTTGCTAATTTAAAAATAGTTTGTTTGTAAATTCTTGCATACACTGTTGGAAACTCCTGGTGTTCTGGTTGGTGTGATTATCAAACAATCTGGAAATATATTGTTGATACATAAGTAAATTTTTTGGCATTTTAACCTTTCAGAGTTCTGCATTGTCTTACTGAATTATTGTTTTCCTGACTGGATTATTTTACACATTTTCTGGCATTGTTTTCTGTTTCTCATTTGTCCTGAAACTGCTTCCCCCCTATTGCTGAGGAGGAGTTTATAAAACTGGTCTAACAGCTTTTGTATTATATGATTGCTTCAAGCCTTGCGGATTTAAAAATGGTTTGGAAATTCTTGCATACACTGTTAGAAACTCAGGGTGTTCTGGCTGGTGTGACTCTCAAACAATCTGGAAATATACCACTGATTGATAAGTATATTTCTTGGCATTTTAACCTTTCAGAGTTCTACTTTGCCTGACTGAATTACGTCTTCTTTCGGCTGCTCCCGTTAGGGGTCGCCACAGCAGATCAACTGTTTCCATTTCCTCCTGTCCTCTGCATCTTGCTCTGTCACATCAACCACCTGCATATTCTCTCTCACCACATCCATAAACCTTATCTTAGGCCTTCCTCTTTTCCTGTTACCTGGCAGCTTCATCCTTAGCATCTTTTTCCCAATATACTCTGCATCCCTCCTCAGCACATGTCCAAACCAACGTAATCTTGCCTCTCTGGCTTTGTCTCCAAGCCTTCCAACCTGGGCTGACCCTCTAATATACTTATTCCTAATCCTGTCCATCCTCGCCACACCCAGTGCAAATCTTAACATCTTCAACTCTGCCACGTCCAGCTCTGACTCCTGCCTTTGTCAATGCCACTTTCTCCAACCCGTATAACATAGCTGGTCTCACTACCCTCTTGTAGACCTTCCCTTTCACTCTTACTGGTACTCGTCTGTCACAAATTACTCCTGACACTCTTCTCCACCCACTCCATCCTGCCTGTACTCTCTTCTTCACCTCTCATCCACACTCACCATTACTCTGAACAACTGATCCCAAGTACTTAAACTAATTCACCTTCACCACCTCTACTCCCTGCATCCTCACCATTCCTCTATCCTTCCTCCCATTCACACACATATATTCTGTCTTAGTCCTGCTGACCTTCATTCCTCTTCTCTCTAGAGCATATCTCCATCTCTCCAGGGTCTCCTCCACCTGTTCCCTACTCTCACTACAGATCACAATGTCATCTGCAAACATCATAGTCCACGGGGCTCCTGTCTGATCTTGTCTGTCAACCTGTCCATCACCATTGCAAATAAGAAAGGGCTCAGAGCTGATCCTTGATGTAATCCCACCTCCACTTTAAACGCATCCATCACTCCCACCTCAGACCTCACCGCTGTCACACTACCCTTGTACATATCTTGTACCACTCTTACATACTTCTCTGACACTCCCGACTTCCTCTTACAATACCACAACTCCTCTCTAGGCACCCTGTCATATGCTTTCTCTAAATCCACAAAGACACAATGCAACTCCTTCTGACCTTCCCTGTACTTCTCCATCAACACTCTCAGAGCAAACATCGCATCTGCAGTGCTCTTTCCTGGCATGAAACCATACTGCTGATCACTAATCATCACCTCCCTTCTTAACCTAGCTTCCACTACTCTTTCCCATAACTTCATGCTGTGACTGATCAGTTTAATCCCTCTGTAGTTACTACAGCTCTGCACATCACCCTCATTCTTAAAAATCGGTACCAAAACACTTTTTCTCCATTCCTCAGGCATCCTCTCACTTTCCAAGATTTCATTAAACAATCTACTTAAAAACTCCACTACCATTTCACCTAAACACCTCCATGCTTCCACAGGTATGTCATCTGGACCAACAGCCTTTCCGTTCTTCATCCTCTTCATAACTATCCTTACTTCCTCCTTGCTAATCCACTTCACTTCATAATTCACTATCTGCACATCATCCAACCTTCTCTCCCTCTCATTCTCTTCATTCATCAACCCCTCAAGGTACTCTTTTCATCAGCTCAACACACTCGCCTCGCTTGTGAGTACGTTTCCCTCATTATCCTTTATCACCCTTACCTGCTGCACATCTTTACTAGCTCGGTCCCTCTGTCTAGCCAATCGGTACAGGTCCTTTTCTCCCTCCTTAGTGTCCAACCTTTTATACAACTCTTCATACGCCTTATCCTTAGCCTTCACCACCTCTCTCTCTTTGCCATGCACCTCATCTCCTTATATTCTTGTCTACTTTCTTCATCTCTTTGACAATCCCACTTCTTCTTCGCCAACCTCTTTCTCTGTATACTCTCCTGTACTTCTTCATTCCACCACCAGTTCTCCTTGTCCTCCTTCCTCTTTAAAGATGTCACACCAAGCACCCTTCTAGCCATCTGTCTTACTAGCTCTGCTGTAGTTACCCAGCTATTTGGTAACTCTTCACTGCCACCCAGTGCCTGTCTTAACTCTTCCCTGAACATCACCTCACAATTACCCTTTTTCAATTTCCACCATTTGATCCTTGGTGCTGCCCTCACACTCATCCTCCTCTTCTTTATCACCAATATCATCCTACAAACTACCATCCTATGCTGCCTAACTACACTTTCCCCTGCCACCACTTTACACTCTCCAATCTCCTTCAGTTTGGCCCTTCTACATAAGATATAATCCACCTGTGTGCATCTTCTTCCACTCTTGTATGTCACCCTATGCTCCTCTCTCTTGTTAAAATACATATTCATCACAGCCATGTCCATACTTTTCACAAAATCCACTACCATCTGACCTTTTGCATTCCTTTGCTTAACACCATACTTACCCATCACTTCCTCATCCCCTCTGTTCCCTTCACCAACATGCCCATTGAAATCTGCTCCAATCACCAGTCTCTCACCCTTGGGTACAGTCATCACCACTTCATCCAACTCACTCCAAACTGTTTCTTTCTCATCTATCGCACACCCAACTTGTGGAGCATATGCACTAACAATATTCATCATTACACCATCAATTTCCAGCTTCATAAACATCACTCTGTCTGACACTCTTTTCACCTCCAAAACACTCTTAGCATACTCTTCATTCAGGATAATGCGTACACCATTACTCCTCCCATCCACACCATGATAAAACAATTTGAAACCACCTCCGATACACCTAGTCTTGCTCCCCTTCCATCTGGTCTCCTGCACACACAATATACCAACCATCCTTCAGTTCATCATATCAGCTAGCTCCCTCCCTATTCCAGTCATATGGCCAACATTCAAAGTTCCGACCATCACTATCACAGTCCTAGCCCTTACCTGTCTTTGGGCATGCCTTCCGCCTCTTCTCCTCTTTCGGCCAACAGTAGCCCAATTTCCGCCAGCACCCTGTTGGCCAACAGTACTGGTGGCGGTCATTGTTAACCCAGGCCTTGACCAATCCGGTATGAGTTTAAGTACAGTTTTCTGCATGTGTGATGTGGCACAATCTTATGCCGGATGCCCTTCCTGACGCAACCCTCCCCATTTATCCGAGCTTCGGACCAGCACAAAGAAATGCACTGGCTTGTGCATCCCCAGTGGCTGGGTCTGATTTGAATTACTGTTTGCCTGAATGAATTATTTTATATATTTTCTGGCACTGATTTATGATTATTATCTGTCCTGAAACTGCTCCCCCTCCCATTTCTGAGAAGGAGTTTATAAAACTGGTCTAACAGCTTTTGTGTTATCTGATTGCTTCAAGGCTTGTTAATTTAAAAAAAAAGTTTGTTTGTAAATTCTTGCATACACTGTTGGAAACTTCTGGTGTTCTGGCTGGTGTAATTCTCAAACAATCTGGAAAAATATTGTTGACTGATATGTGTACTTCTTGGCATTTTAGCCTTTCAGAGTTCTGTTTTGCCTGACTGAATTACTGTTTGCATGACTGAATTATTTTATATATCTTCTTGCATTGTATTATGTTACTCATCTATCCTGAAACTGATTCCCCCTATTTCTGAGGAGGAGTTTATAAAACTGGTCTAACAGCTTTTGTGTTATCTGACTGCTTCAGGGCTTGCTGATTTAAAAATAGTTTGTTTGTAAATTCTTGAACACACTGTTGGAAACTCCTGGTGTTGTGGCTGGTGTGATTCTGAAAGAATCTGGAAATATATTGCTTATGATAAGTATACTTCTTGGCATTTTAACCTTTCAGAGTTCTGCATTGTCTTAATTTTGCCTGACTGCATTATTGTTTGTCTGACGGAATTATTTTATATATTTTCTGGCATTGTGTTATGTTTCTCATCCGTCCTGAAACTGCTTCCCCCCAATTTCTGAGGAGGATTTTATAAAACTGGTCTAACAATGTTTGTGTTATCTGACTGCTTCAAGGCTTGCTGACTTATAAATAGTTTGTTTGTAAATTCTTGCATACGCTGTTGGAAACTCCTGTTGTTCTGGCTGGTGTGATTCTAAACAATTTGGAAATATATCGTTGATTGATAAGTATACTTCTTGGCATTTTAACCTTTCAGAGTTCTGCATTGTTCTAATTTTGCCAGACTGAATTTTTGTTTGCCTGACTGAATTATTTTATATATTTTTATATTTTCTGGCATTGTTTTATATTTCTCATCTCTGCTGACACTGCTTCCCCTCTATTTCTGTTGAGGAGTTTATAAAACTGGTCTACCAGCTTTTGTGTTATCTGATTGCTTCAACGCTTGCTGATTTAAAAATAGTTTGTTTGTAAATTCTTGCATACACTGTTGGAAACTCCTGTTGTTTTGACTGGTGTGATTCTCAAACAATCTGGAAATATATCGCTGATTGATACGTATATTTCTTGGCATTTTAACCTTTCAGAGTTGTGGATTGTCTTACTTTTCCCTGACTGAATTATTGATTGCCTGACTGAATTATTTTATACATTTTCTGGCATTCGTTTATGTTTCTCAACTGTCCTGAAACTGCTCCCCCTATTTCTGAGGTGGGGGTTATAAAACTGGTCTAACAGCTTTTGTGTTATCTGATTGGTTCAAGGCTTGTTGATTTAAAAATAATTTTTGTTTGTAAATTATTGCATACACTGTTTGAATTTCCTAGTGTTCTGGCTGCTGTGATGCTCAAAAAAACCTGGCAATATATCGCTGATTGATAATTATATTTCTTGGCATTTTAACCTGTCAGAGTTCTGCATTGTCTTAATTTTGCCTGACTAAATTACTGTTTGCATGACTGAATTATTTTATATATTTTCTGGCATTGTTTTATGTTTCTCAACTGTCCTGAAACTGCTTCCCCCCTATTTCTGAGGAGGAGTTTATAAAACTGGTCTAACAGCTTTAGTGTTATCTGATTGCTTCAAGGCTTGCTGATTTAAAAATAGTTTCTGTTTGTAAATTATTGCATACACTGTTGGAAACTCCTGATATTCTGGCTGTTGTGATTCTCAAACAACCTGGATATATTTCACTGATTGATAAGTATATTTCTTGGTATTTTAACCTTTCAGAGTTCTGCAGTGTCTAAATTATGAGTGACTGAATTATTGTTTGCCTGACTGAATTATTTTATATATTTTCTGGCATTGTTTTATGTTTCTCATACGTACTAAAATTGCTTCCCCCTATTTCTGAGGAGGAATTTATAAAACTGGTCGAACAGCTTTTGTGTTATCTGATTGCTTCAAGGCTTGCTGATTTAAAAATAGTTAGTAAATTCTTGCATACACTGTTGGAAACTCCTGGTGTTCTGGCTGGTGTGATTCTAAACAATCTGGAAATATATCGCTGATTGATAAGTATATTTCTTGGCATTTTAACCTTTCGGAGTTATGCATTGTCTTAATTTTGCCTGACTGAATTATTGTTTGCCTGACTGAATTATTTTATATATTTTCTGGCACTGTTTTATGTTTCTCATCTGACCTGAAACTGCTTTCCCCCTATTTCTGAGGAGCAGTTTATAAAACTGGTCTAAAAGCTTTTGTGTTATTTGACTGCTTCAAGGCTTGCTGATTTAAAAATAGTTTCTGTTTGTAAAATATTACATACAGTGTTAGATACTCCTGGTGTTTTGTCTGGTGTGATTCTCAAACAATCTGGAAATATATCGCTGATTGATAAGTATAATTCTTGGCATTTTAACCTTTCAGAGTTCTGCATTGTCTTAATTTTGCCTGACTGAATTATTGTTTGCCTGACTGAATTATTTTATATATTTTCTGGCATTGTTTAATGTTTCTCAACTGTCCTGAAACTGCTTCCCCCCTATTTCTGAGGAGGAGTTTATAAAACTGGTATAACAGCTTTAGTGTTATCTGATTGCTTCAAGGCTTGCTGATTTAATAATAGTTTCTGTTTGAAAATTCTTGCATACACGGTTGGAAACTCCTGGTGTTCTGGCTGCTGTGATTCTCAAACAATCTGAAAATATATCGCTGATTGATAAGTATATTTCTTGGTATTTTAACCTTTCAGAGTTCTGCATTGTCTTAATTTTGCTTGACTGAATTATTGTTTGCCTGACTGAATTTTTATATATTTTCTAGCATTGTTTTATGTTTCTCATCTGTCCTGAAACTGCTTCCTTCCTATTTCTGAGGAGGAATTTATAAAGCTGCTATAATAGCTTTTGTGTTATCTGATTGCTCTAAGGCTTGCTTATTTAAAAATAGTTTCTGTTTGTAAATTATTGCAAACACTGTTGGAAACTCCTGGTGTTCTGGCTGGTGTAATTCTCAAACAATCTGAAAATATATCACTGACTGATAAGTATATTTCTTGGCATTTCAACCTTTCAGAGTTCTGCATTGCCGTAATTTTGCCTGACTGAATTATTGCTTGCATGACTGAATTATTTTATATATTTTCTGGCATTGTTTTATGTTTCTCATCTGTCCTGAAACTGCTCCCCCCCTATTTCTGTTGAGGAGTTTATAAAACTGGTCTAACAGCTTTTTTGTTATCTGATTGCTTCAAGGCTTGCTGATTTAAAAATAGTTTGTTTCTAAATTCTTGCATACACTGTTGGAAATTCCTGCTGTTCTGGCTGGTGTGATTCTCAAACAATCTGGAAATATATCGCTGATTGACAAGTATACTTCTTGGCATTTTAACATTTCAGAGTTCTGCAATGTCTTAAATTTGCCTGACTGAATTATTGTTGCCTGACTGAATTATTTTATATATTTTCTGGCATTGTTTTATATTACTCATCTGTCCTGAAACTGCTTCACCCTATTTCTGAGGTAGAATTTATAAAAGTGGTCAAACAGCTTTTGTGTTATCTGATTGCTTCAAGGCTTGCTGATTTAAAAATAGTTTGTTTGTAAATTCTTGCATACACTGTTGGAAACTCCTGGTGTTCTGGCTGGTGTGATTCTAAACAATCTGGAAATATATCGCTGATTGATAAAAATATTTCTTGGCATTTTAACCTTTTGGAGTTCTGCATTGTCTTACTTTTGCCTGACTGAATTATTTTTCAGATTTACTGGCATTGTTTTATGTTTCTCATCTGTCCAGAAAAGGCTTCCCCCCTATTTCTGAGGAGAAGTTTTTAAACCTGGTCTAACAGCTTTTCTGTTATCTGATTGCTCCAAGGCTTTCTAATTTAAAAATAGTTTATGTTTTAATTTATTGCATACACTGTTGGAAACTCCTGGTCTTCTGGCTGGTGTGATTATCAAACAATCTGGAAATATATTTCTGATTGATAAGGATATTTCTTGGCATTTAAACCTTTGAGAGTTTTGCATTGTCTTAATTTTGCTGACTAAATTACTGTTTGCCTGACTGAATTATTTTATATATCTTCTGGCATGGTTTTATGTTACTCGTCTGTCCTGGAGCTGCTTCCCCCTATTTCTGAGGAGGAGTTTATAAAACTGGTCAAACAGCTTTTGTATTATCTGATTGCTTCAAGCCTTGCTGATTTAAAAATAGTTTGTTTGCAAATTCTTGCATACACTGTTGGAAACTCCTGGTGTTCTGGCTGGTGTGATTCTAAACAATCTGGAAATATATCGCTGATTGATAAGTATATTTCTTGGCATTTTAACCTTTCAGAGTTATGCATTGTCTTAATTTTGCCTGACTGAATTATTGTTTGCCGGAATGAATTATTTTATATATTTTCTGGCATTGTTTTATGTTTCTTATCTGACCTGAAACTCCTTTCCCCTATTTCTGAGGAGGAGTTTATAAAACTGGTCTAAAAGCTTTTGTGTTACCTGACTGCTTCAAGGCTTGCTGATTTAAAAATAGTTTCTCTTTCTAAATTATTACATACAGTGTTGGATACTCCTGGTGTTTTGTCTGGTGTGATTCTCAAACAATCTGGAAATATATCGCTGATTGATAAGTATAATTCTTGGCATTTTAACCTTTCAGAGTTCTGCATTGTCTTAATTTTGCCTGACTGAATTATTGTTTGCCTGACTGAATTATTTTATATATTTTCTGGCATTGTTTAATGTTTCTCAACTGTCCTGAAACTGCTTCCCACTTATTTCTGAGGAGGAGTTTATAAAACTGGTCTAACAGCTTTAGTGTTATCTGATTGCTTCAAGGCTTGCTGATTTAATAATAGTTTCTGTTTGAAATTCTTGCATACACGGTTGGAAACTCCTGGTGTTCTGGCTGCTGTGATTCTCAAACAATCTGAAAATATATCGCTGATCGATAAGTATATTTCTTGGTATTTTAACCTTTCAGAGTTCTGCCATGTCTTAATTTTGCTTGACTGAATAATTGTTTGCCTGACTGAATTTTTATACATTACTAGCATTGTTTTATGTTTCTCATCTGTCCTGAAACTGCTTCCTTCCTATTTCTGAGGAGGAGTTTATAAAGCTGCTATAATAGCTTTTGTGTTATCTGATTGCTCTAAGGCTTGCTTATTTAAAAATAGATGTTAAGTTGTCAATCTCGCCTTCATTCTTGCTTGATGGGTTCGGAGCCGATCCCTCGGCTCGACTGCACTTGCTAAGCTCGAGAGTCACTTTTACCAGCTCGAGGCAGCCCCATATCCCATGATGCAAGGCGGTAAGTACCCAGATCTCGTTTGCCGCTTCGCTTATGAGGTCCTCCTTTTACCAGCTCCTGGTAAGTGATTCACTTTATTGATATTTAAGCCCCTTTTTGTTAAAAAAAAACTCTTATTGTTAGTTATAAGTTAATTTTTTAGATTTCCTGACAGAAATTCCCTGTCTCTGTTAAATTTTTTTAGTCAAACTTTACCCATCCCATCCCCTCCCTGTTAGGGTGTGTGTGTGTTTGTTTTTAGGAATACCTTTTTGGTATTTTTCTTTAATTTAAATTTTTGACTGGTGTGTCTGTGTGTTTTGTAGCACCATGTCAAAGGAGAGGGTCTCAGGTTTTAAGAAGTGTGACTCGTGCTGTCAGAAAATGTCTCTGACAGACGGTCACACTTCTTGCCTGTATTGCCTGGGGCCTCTTCACCTGCAGGACTCCTGTGCTATTTGTCATTCCTTCAGCCAGAGAGTCCTGCAGGAAAGACGCAACAAGCTGATACTTAGGGGCCTTCTTAAGCCGGAGGGCTCTCCGGCTAAGTCGGCTCCATCAAAATCAGCTAAATCTGCCAAGGCCCAGGCTTCTGTGTCTAAGCCTGCGTCGGCCCGACTTCGTTCAGTCGAGATCGGCCGGCTGGAGCCGATTCTGGCTTAACAGCCTTCGCACCGATGGCTATCGGTGCCGAATGCATCGACACTTCGGTGTCGGCTGCGATCGGTTGCAACACTCATGTGGCACAGGCATCGGTGTCGGCTCCGACATCGTTACCTTGGTGGCTGTATCGGCTCGCTGGAGCCGATATCGAGGCTTCCTGTCGGCTCCGTGAAGTCGGCTCCGGCAGGATCTATAGTATCGGTTCCGATGGCTCATTCCAGGAAGAGGGCGAGGTCTCCTTCCTTGGCGCCGATACTGTCGCCGGCTTCACCTCTTCTTTCGGAACGGAGCCATCGGAGCCGATCTTCAAGGTCATCCAGACTGTCAGATCATGACCTAGAGAGAGTGGTCAGCAGATTACTTAAGTCACAGGTACTGGCCCAAATGTTACATAGTCCGTCTCAACAGACGACTGTTGGTCCACACCCCGTTACAGTTCCTCCTTCAACTCTACCCCAGAGCTTGGAGTTGGTGTCTTCGGGAATGGTTACTGCTACGGCTGGAGGACGGATACCCCCTTCTGTTCCTTCAGCCTCTACTCTTATCTCCTCTTCGAGACCTTCCTTAGAGGGATTCGGTGGTCGGGCTTCCATGGTCTCCTCCGAGGGGGTGAGTGGTATTGGACCCTTGTCCGAACCCGCTCTTCCCCTTGGAGCCTCGGCCTTGGTGAGCTCGGCTCCGACATCTGCCTCGGAGACTTCCCTTTTGGTGGTCCCTGGAGTTCCTAGCTCTTCGGAACGGGTTCTCTCGGACCTGCCTGGGAGGGGAGCATTCGAGGTGATGAAGAGTGTGCTGGCCACTGGTATCAGTCAGCAGTCTGTACCCGTAGCTCCTCCCTCTATAGTACCTGTTGACATCTCTGCCACTTCTCTTGCTACAGGACCCAGAGATCCTCCGCCTCAGGTTTCCCCATTGGGAATTTCCCCCTCTTCCGAGGATTCTCCTGATGTTTCGGGAGATCCTCCTAGGAAGAGGACTTGTAAGAGGAAGCATGTAGACTCCCCCGAGTCTGTCACTGGATACTGACTTTGATGAGTCAGAGGGATCTCCTAGATCCCCTCTGAGGATGTCTCCTTTTCAGACATCCTAGAACTCCTTAAACAGAGGGAAACTGGCCCACCAACAATCCCTCTGAGGATGAGTCAGTATACCTAGAGGCGTTTGGATCTCGCCCTCCACCTCCTGGGTGTCTCCGCCTTCGACCCCCTTATGCAGGTTATTGCACGAAAGGCGTGGCAGCTCCTGACTCTGTAGAGCCAGTCCCTAGGAGGCCTTCAAAATTTATCACTGCCCGTGTGACAAGCAATTCCTCATTAAGGGTGTCCCCGCTGATGCCATGGTGGCTGCGCCACCAAAAGGAACTTGCAGATCCTTCCGTGCCCGCCCATCCTCCTAATAAGGACTCTAGGACCATGGATAGGTACGGTAAGGATGTTTTCCTCAGCGACCTTTGCTATGCTCGCTGAATTTATGTCACTTCACCAGACTCCAGAGGGATATCCTTAGGAGCTGGGTGAAGTAGTTCAGGATCCTACAGCTGCAGGGGCTCAAGAAAAATTGCTTCGCAGCTAGGAACCCTCAATTCCATTGCAAACTCCTCCATGCTAATATCTTATGCTGCGGATCGAGCGAGTTCTGCCGCAGGTACAGGTGTGGCTCTCAGCCGCCAAGCCTGGTTGCGGCTATGTGATTTTTGGATCCCTTTAAGGCGTCCTTCACAAATTCTCCCTTTGATGGGTCAGCTTTGTTTGGCCCTCAGGTGAAGGAAACCCTGACCAGGTGCGAACAGGACGGCAAGACTCTTTCTGCTGTCGGAGTCCGTTTTTCCACCCCTTCTAGACCTTATCCCAAAGGACAGAAAGGTGGGAAAATGTGGTTCCGTAAATCCCAAGGAGTCACGCCGGATTCACGTGGTCAGTTTACCCTAGAGGCAGAGGGGGTAACAACAACAGACGCTCTAGAGGCAGAGGGGGTCCGAAAAACCAGGGAAACAGAGAGCCTCTCTCTGACAAGACCTTTCAGCATCCCTGAGATGTTGCCTGGCTGTCCCTCCTTGGAGGCAGTCGGGGGAAGATTATCACTGTACCCAGAAGCCTGGCATTCCCTCACTCAAGACAGATGGGTACAGTCGATCATATCCAAGGGTTACATAATTCCTTTCGAGGAAAGTCCCTTCCCCTCAAATTCCCTTCCAGATGTACCACCCGGTCTAAGGGAAATTGCAGAGTTAGAAGTCTCAAAACTACTGCAAAAAAGAGCCATTCAGCCAGTTACAATAGACCATTCAGAGCCCGGAATCTACTCAAGGTTCTTTTTGGTCCCCAAAAGACGGGAGACTGGAGACCAATATTGATCTCAGCAGACTCAACAAGTCTGTGAGGAAGACAAAATTACGAATGGTCACTCTTCAGTCAATTCTGCCCTTCTTACAGAAGGACAACTGGATGTGCTCAATAGATCTTCAGGATGCATACTATCACATCAAAATTCACAGACGCTCCAGGAGATTTCTCCGCTTTCGGCTGGGGTCCAGTCATTTCCAGTTCAGAGCCCTGCCCTTTGGTCTCACTACAGCCCCAGAGTGTTCACCAAATGCATGGCAGTGGTCACGGCTCACCTGAGACGCCAAGGATTCCAGGTGTTTCCGTATCTCGACGACTGGCTCCTGTCAGCCACCACCAGGCATCAGCTTATACAAGCCAGGGATTACACAATAAACCTTTGTTCTCATTTGGGCATCTCAATCAACTTCAAAAGTCATCCTTATCGCCCTGCCAGTCTATTACCTTCATAGGCGCAAACTTAAACACTGTTCGGATGTCAGCTACCCTTACAGATCAAAGAGTTTCAGACATTCAAAGTCATGTCAGGATCATTCTGGCCAACAAGAAAGTACAGGCCAGAATGGTTCTAAAGGTATTAGGTCTCATGGCTGCGCCATTACTCTTCTTCCTGGCTCGATTCTACATGCGCCTTCTTCAGTGGATGCTGTTCACACAATGGTCATACCAGCAACTTCCAATGTGTCACCAGATTCTGGTGACTCAGACATGCAAAGAGCATCTTGCTTGGTGGATCACATCTCCTCAGGTTCACCAAGGCAGGTACTTTGTACCCCCATCCCCGATAGCCACTGTCACCACGGATGCCTCCCTGATCGGGTGGGGGTCATTATCAGGGCAGGATGGTTCATGGACGTGGCAGCCGCTCGAGTACCATCTGCACATAAATGTCCTGGAGATGAGAGCAGTGCTTTTAACGTTGCAAGCCCTCAACGACTTTCTTCCCGTAGGGACAATTGCAGTCCACTCAGACAACATGTCTGTAGTTTGGTATATCAACAAACAGGGCGGAACCAAGTCCTACCCTTAGTCTCGAGTAGCGCTCAGACTATGGCAATGGGCGATCTCCTCTCATCGGTTTCTGGTAGCAACGCATATCCCTGGGAAAACCAACATTGTAGCGGACAGATTGAGCAGAGCTATTCTCATGCCTCACGAGTGGTCTCTCAAGCAATCTATAGCGGAAGAGATTTTTCTGGAATGGGGTCGCCCATGTTGCGATCTTTTGCTACTCCCCAAAACAGCAAATGTCCAGACTTCTTCAGCCTCTTCCTCTATCAGGCCATCCCCAGAGACGCTCTGACCCAGGATTGGCCCCAGGGACTTCTTTATGCCTTCCTCCATTTCCTCTGATCCCTCAGGTGATCCAGAAAGCTACCGCTTAGAGAGCCAAATTGATTCTCATTGCCCCTTACTGGCCTCGACAAGTTTGGTTCTGCTCCTCCATCATCACCTTTTGGTGCAGCCGTGGCATCTGGACCCAGTGCCAGATCTTCTGATTCACCAATCGGGTCAGCTGCACCGGTCAATCCCTTCTCTCAACCTCACAGCATGGTTGCTCCACTTCCTTCCTTAGCCAGGCTTCCTTTGATCTCTAACCCAGTTACAGACATCATTGTAGCCGCTAAAATCCTCTACCAGGAGGATTTATACAAGCAAATGGAAACGTTTCTTATTGGGCTAAGGCCCAGAATATTGATCCTTTTACTGCCCCTGTTCAGGCAGTCCTGGACTTCTTAGCAGAGATTTTTCATGCAGGCTCCTCTTCTTCCACAGTCAGAGTTCAATTGGCTGCTATTTCCAATTTTCATGTCGGGATAGCAGATCATAATATTATGTCCCATAGGCTCTGCAGGGCCTTCTTGAAAGGAATTTTCCTACTAAAGCCTCCAATCAGGAATCCTCCTCCTCAGTGGGATCTAAATTTAGTGCTGACATCCTTGATTCTTCCCCTTCGAGCCAGCTGTTTCTTGTTCCCTGAAATATCTTTCTTGGAAAACTTTATTCCTAGTGGCTATTACATCGGCCAGGAGGGTGTCTGAACTTCATGCTCTTCGGTTCGACCTATTTGGTTTTTCACAAAGACAGAGTATCTTTGAGAACTAACCCAACCTTTTTGCCTAAGGTCGCTTCAAAGAACAATTTGAATCAATCCATTGATCTCCCTGTATTTTTCCCTAACTACTCAGATAGAGCTGAACAAAAGCTACATTATCTTGATGTCCACCGTCAACTTAGATATTATTTGGACAGAACAAAAAAATTTAGAAAATCTGATCAACTTTTTGTTTCCTATGCGGATAATAAAAAAGGCCTTCCTGTTTCTAAAGTGACTTTGTCTAGATGGCTTTCTTCGGTCATTTCTGAAATTTATCTGCTCAGGGGAAAACAGCTGTGCTCAAAACCTAAAGCACATTCAACTAGGAGCTTAGCTACTTCTACAGCTTTTCAAGCTAGACTTCCTTTAGACACTATTTGTGCAGCGCCACTTGGGCCACTCCTCACACTTTTGTTTCCCATTACAAATTGGACTTGGCCTCCAGGGACAGAGCCAGTTTTGGCTCTACAGTCCTCAAGAGTTTGTTCCATTGAGCCACCCAGGATAGAGGTGCTAGGACGCGGTCCCATCAAGCAAGAATGAAGGCGATTGACAACTTAACATTAAGAAGTTATGTACCTACCATAACGTTCCATGTTAGTTGTCTTCTCGCCTCTTCTTTCTGCGACCCTCCCTCCTTCCCCCTGGCCTGGACAGACCTTGTTATAAGGAACTGTTATGCTGAAGACCATTCAGACCTGGTCCTTCTTCCATCTGTAAGTTTTCTTTCTTCCTTTGGGAAGTATTTTATGCTTGGTGCTATTGCCCTTTGTCAGCAAACGAGATCTGGGTACTTACCGCCTTGCATCATGGGATATGGGGCTGCCTCGAGCTGGTAAAAGTGACTCTCGAGCTTAGCAAGTGCCGAGTCGGAGCCGAGGGATCGGCTCCGAACCCATCAAGCAAGAAAGAAGGCGAGAGAAGACAACTGACATGGAACGTTATGGTAGGTACATAACTTCTTATTTCTGTTTGTAAATTATTGCAAACACTGTTGGAAACTCCTGGTGTTCTGGCTGGTGTAATTCTCAAACAATCTGAAAATATATCACTGACTGATAAGTATATTTCTTGGCATTTCAACCTTTCAGAGTTCTGCATTGCCGTATTTTTGCCTGACTGAATTATTGCTTGCATGACTGAATTATTTTATATATTTTCTGGCATTGTTTTATGTTTCTCATCTGTCCTGAAACTGCTTCCCCCCTATTTCTGTTGAGGAGTTTATAAAACTGGTCTAACAGCTTTTTTGTTATCTGATTGCTTCAAGGCTTGCTGATTTAAAAATAGTTTGTTTCTAAATTCTTGCATACACTGTTGGAAATTCCTGCTGTTCTGGCGGGTGTGATTCTCAAACAATCTGGAAATATATCGCTGATTGACAAGTATACTTCTTGGCATTTTAACATTTCAGAGTTCTGCAATGTCTTAAATTTGCCTGACTGAATTATTGTTGCCTGACTGCATTATTTTATATATTTTCTGGCATTGTTATATATTACTCATCTGTCCTGAAACTGCTTCCCCCTATTTCTGAGGTAGAATTTATAAAAGTGGTCAAACAGCTTTTGTGTTATCTGATTGCTTCAAGGCTTGCTGATTTTAAAATAGTTTGTTTGTAAATTCTTGCATACACTGTTGGAAACTCCTGGTGTTCTGGCTGGTGTGATTCTAAACAATCTGAAAATATATCGCTGATTGATAAAAATATTTCTTGGCATTTTAACCTTTTGGAGTTCTGCATTGTCTTAATTTTGCCTGACTGAATTATGTTTCATATTTCCTGGCATTGTTTTATGTTTCTCATCTGTCCAGAAACGGCTTCCCCCTATTTCTGAAGAGAAGTTTATAAATCTGGTCTAACAGCTTTTCTCTTATCTGACTGCACCAAGGCTTTCTGATTTAAAAATAGTTTCTGTTTGTAATTTATTGCATACACTGTTGGAAACTCCTGGTCTTCTGGCTGGTGTGATTATCAAACAATCTGGAAATATATCGCTGATTGATAAGGATATTTCTTGGCATTTAAACCTTTGAGAGTTTTGCATTGTCTTAATTTTGCTGACTAAATTACTGTTTGCCTGACTGAATTATTTTATATTTTTTCTGGCATGGTTGTATGTTACTCATCTGTCCTGGAGCTGCTTCCCCCTATTTCTGAGGAGGAGTTTATAAAACTGGTCAAACAGCTTTTGTGTTATCTGATTGCTTCAAGCCTTGCTGATTTAAAAATAGTTTGTTTGCAAATTCTTGCATACACTGTTGGAAACTCCTGGTGTTAAGGCTGGTGTGATTCTCAATCTGGAAATATATCGCTGATTCATAAGTATACTTCTTGGCATTTTAACATTTCAGAGTTCTGCATTGTCTTAATTTTGCCTGACTGAATTATTGTTTGCCTGACTCAATTATTTTATATATTTTCTGGCATTGTGTTATGTTTCTCAACTGTCCTGAAACTGCTTTCCCCGTACTTCTGAGGAGGAGTTTATAAAACTCGTCTAACAGGTGTTGTGTTATCTGATTGCTTCAAGGCTTCCTGATTTAAAAATAGTTTGTAAATTCTTGCATACACTGTTAGAAACTCCTGGTTTTCTGGATGGTGTGATTCTAAACAATCTGGAAATATATCACTGATTGATAAGTATATTTTTTGCCATTTTAACCTTTCAGAGTTCTGCATTGTTCTAATTTTGCCTGACTGAATTATTGTTTGCCTGACTGAATTATTTTATTTTTCTTTCTTTATTTTTATTTATTTTACATTTGTTTACCAGGAAAGTCCAACTGGACACAGGTCCATTTTCAGCGGAGGCCCGGGGAGAAAAGCTCCACATTTCAATACATTACATGAGAGTAAAAAGAAGTACAACATACATACATATGGCATATATACACATCAGGACAACATGCTGGTGATTAACAAACATACATATAGCATATATGCACACAACAGGACATCATGCTAGTGATTAAAATTTCTTACAGTAGAAAACCAGAGGTACATTTTTTTTTCTTTTGCTGTTATAGGTTTTGTAAGGTAAATGTATATGGGTTTGGAAGCTTTCAGGGGAAAAACTGTTTATACATAGCTGTACCCTGACAAATTCTCTTGGTATGAATTAGCCTGGTGAGTGGCATGAGCATAGCCAGTTACTTAGATAGTGTGTTTTCAGGAGTTTTTTGAATTGACTAAAGGAGGTGGTAGAAGTTATTTGGCTTGGTAGTGTATTCCAGGTTTTGGCAATGGTGTTGGCAAAGAGGGACTTACCAGCTTCATTTTTATGTTTGATGACAGTTATGAGGTTCTGGTTACTAGATCTTAAGGCTCTAGAGGGAATGTGGGGCTGAATTAGGTGCTGAAGTGCTGGAGTTATCTCAGGAAGTGAGTAGAGTTTGTGCTCTATAGAGAGTTGACTGAGTAGAAGTATATGAGGAAACTCAAGCCAGTTGAGTTGCTTAAGGGATAGACAGTGGTGGGACCTTTATGAGGTTCAGTATCAAACTTGGCAATCTTGTTGTAGCAAGATTCCATTTTATTTAGCTCAGTTTGGTAGAGACTGGTCAAGATGGGAGAGGCATAGAGGAGGGTGTACATAAGATGAGTTCTTGCGATGGTTACTTTGGTGCGTTTTGTCATAAAGTGTTTGTTCATGTAGAGGAGACCAAGCTTTTTATTAACTTTTTTAATAGTTTGTGCTATGTGGATGTCAAACCTCAGGTTATTGTCTATTTCTACGCCTAGCAGTTTAGTGTGTGTGGTTGGACTGATTTGAATGTTTTCTTTGGAGCTAATGGTGAAATTATAATTTAGGGGAGGAGCTCTGACAGGGCTGAAAATAATTAGTTTGTTTTTTTGCGATTAAGAAGTTGGATGTTAATGAACCAAGTTTCAGCTAGGGTGAAGTTATTTTGGGTAAGGGTTTGCAGTTCACTAAGGGTAGGGTAAGGTAAATATTTATATATTTCCTGGCATTGTTTTATGTTTCTCATCTGTCCTGAAACTGCTTCCCCCTATTTCTGAGGAGGAGTTTATAAAACTGGTCTAACAGCTTTTGTGTCATCTGATTGCTTCAAACCTTGCTGATTTAAAAACGAAGTTTGTTTGTAAATTCTTGCATACACTGTTGGAAACTCCTGGTGTTCTGGCTGGTGTAATTCTCAAACAATCTGGAAATATATTGTTGATTGATAAGTGTACTTCTTGGCATTTTAGCCTTTCAGAGTTCTGTTTTGTCTTAATTTTGCCTGACTGAATTATTGTTTGCCTTACTGAATTATATTATATATTTCTGGCATTCTTTTATGTTTCTCATCAGTCGTGAAACTGCTCCCCCTCCCATTTCTGAGGAGGAGTTTATAAAACTGTTCTAACATCTTTTGTGTTATCTGATTGCTTCAAGGCTTGCTGATTTAAAAAAAGTTTGTTTGTAAATTCTTGCATACACTGTTGGAAACTCCTGGTGTTCTGGCTGGTGTAATTCTCAAACAATCTGGAAATATATCACTGACTGATAAGTATATTTCTTGGCATTTCAACCTTTCAGAGTTCTGCATTGCCTTAATTTTGCCTGACTGAATTATTGTTTGCATGACTGAATTATTTTATATATTTTCTGGCATTGTTTTATGTTTCTCAACTGTCCTGAAACTGCTTCCCCCTATTTCTCTTGAGGAGTTTATAAAACTGGTCTAACAGCTTTTGTGTTATCTGACTGCTTCAGGGCTTGCTGATATAAAAATAGTTTGTTTGTAACTTCTTGAACACACTGTTGGAAACTCCTGGTACTGCGGTGGTGGTGCTGCGGTAGCGTTGTCGCCTCACAGTAAGATGTCCTGTTTGATTCTCAGCTAGAGCGTCTTCTGTGTGCAGACATGCATGAATGGGCATACCTTCGTTGATGGTTGTGCGTCAGGGCTGGCAACTCGGCACATAAAAATCTACTGCCAATCATTAGCGGACCGAAGTTCCACTGTTGGACCCCTAACAGGGAAAAGCCGAAAGACACAACAACAACAACTGTTGGAAACTCCTGGTGTTCTGGCTGGTGTGATTCTCAAACAATTTGGAAATATATCGCTGACTGATAAGTATATTTCTTGGTATTTAAACTTTTCAGAGTTCTACATTATCTTAATTTTTGCCTGACTTAATTATTGTTTGCCTGACTGAATTATTTTATATATTTTCTGGCATTGTTTTATGCTTCTCATCTGTCCTGAAACTGCTTTCCCCTATTTCTGAGGAGGAGTTTATAAAACTGGTCTAACAGCTTTTGTGTTATCGGTTTGCTTCAAGGCTTGCTGATTTAAAAATCGTTTCTGTTTGTAAGTTATTGCATACACTGTTGGAAACTCCTGGTGTTGTGGCTGGTGTGAGTCTCAAAATCTGGAAATATATCGCTGATTGATAAGTATATTTCTTGGCATTTTAGCTTTCCAGAGTTCTGCATTGTGTTATTTTTGCCTGGCTGAATTATTGTTTGCCTGACTGAATTATTTTATATATTTTCTGGCATTGTTTTATGTTTCTCATCTGTCCTGAAACCCCCCCCCCCCCCCATTTCTTAGGATGAGTTTATAAAACTGGTCTAACAGCTGTTGTTTTATCTGATTGCTTCAAGGCTTGTTGATTTAAAAATAATTAGTTTGTAAATTCTTGCATACGTTGTTGGAAACTCCTGGTGTTCTGGCTGGTGCGATTCTCAAACAATCTGGAAAATATATTGCTGATTGATAAGTATATTTCTTGGCATTTTATCCTTTCAGAGTTCTGCACTGTCTTAACTTCGCCTGACTGAATTATTGTTTGCCTGACTGAATTACTTTTTTATTTTTTCTGGCATTGTTTTATGTTTCTCATCTGTCCTGAAACTATTTTTGTCCCCGTCCCTCCTACCCTATTCTTGTTGGGTTGTTACAGTTGATGGATTTGCAGTTGCCCGCTCTTACTGTAAATTTGATCTGGGACACCCCTCCCAGTCTGGTGTTCACTCTACTTAATACAGAGACAACATTTGAGAAGGCCAGCCCACTTAGGTTCTTAACCTTGAATTTTTCTTCTGCTCCCCCTTCGTCTTTCCTTGCACTTTACTAAAAAAGAAAAAAAAAATTGCAGTTTATTTTGCTTTTGCCTCTTCTTAACAAAAATTGCAGTTTATTTTGCTTTTGCCTCTTCTTAAAAGTACTCAATTGTATTTATTCTTCTGCATTTATTACTGCTTGGTAGTAGCCTGCTTAAATTGTAACTGTTATTCTAAGCCTTTCGGTTTAAGCACTTGGGCTTCAGATGAGTTGTTTTACATTAATAACGTTTGTGGTCATTGGTGTGGTAGGACAGGTAGCTTACATCCCTCTAAATTGGGAATTGCTGATTGACGGCTTAGTATCTGTTATTCTAAAAATTGTATCAGGTCTTGTTTAAGCACTTGGGCTTCAGGCCAGTTACTTTGCATTAAGAAGGTTTGTGATCTACACTCTTGTGGGAGGAGATTTAGAGGTTAGATTTTGCCCTTCTCCGCTGGGAATTTCTGGTTAAAGGATTATTGTGCCTGCTTATTTGAACTGTTTCTTTCTGAAATTGGTGCACCTTGTTTGCTGTAGCATAGAGTAGATTGAGGCATGCTGACTCTAGCACTAATCCAGGCCGTCTTTTTGGAGAAGGTTCCCCTGCACCCTAGTGGCCGGAGTGTGCAGTTAGAACTTGTCTGACTGAAGACTGCTGGAACAGGGCTCAGTTTTGAGCTTTTTCATTGGTTAATTGGGTAATTTGTTTAAATTAGTTTGCTCGGCTTCTATTGTTATATAAAAACTTTTGCACTTTATTCATCTGCTTTTACTGTATTTGCATTTCTTCCTACTTTATTGCATTTATTTTGCTGCATTTATTACTGCTTGTTAGTAGCCTGATTAAATTGTAACTGTTATTCTAAGCCTTTGGTGGAACCACTTGAGCTTCAGGCCAGTTGTTTTACATTAAGAAGGTTTGTGGTCTGCACTGTTGTGGCAAGACAGGTAGCTTAAATCCTTCTAAGTTGAGAGCAGCTGATTGACTGCTTAGTGTCTGTTATTCTGAAAGTGCATTAGTTCTGGTTTGAGCACTTGGGCTTCTGGCCAGCTATTTTACATTAAGAAGGTGTGGTCTGCACCCTTGTGGGAGGAGAGGGTAGATTCTGCCCTACTGAGCTGGGAGTTTCTGGTTAAAGGCTTATTGTGCCTGCTTATTTGAGCTGTATCTTTCTGAAATTGTACACCTTGTTTGCTGTAGCATAGACTAAATTCAGACCTCCTGAATCCAGCTTTGTTTGTATAACTTGAGCACTAATCCAGACCATCTTTTTTGGAGAAAGTTCCCCTGCACCCTAGTGGCAGGAGTGTGCAGTTAGAAACTGATCGAAGACTGCTGGAACGGAGCTCTTTTTATTGGTTAATTTGTTTAAATCAGTTTGCTCATTTGCTACTGTTATATTAAAAAAAATACGCTTTATGCATCTCCGCTTACCTAGGATTAAACTATTCCTAGTGCCATAAAGTCTGCTCTTCAAATTTTCCATTTCAACTAGCCAGTTTTTTTAGTTTTAGCATTCAAATCTGTTTCACTGAGCTCAGCACTTGTTCAGAACTCATTGTAAACACTAAATAAGCTACAAATTGCTACAGCACTCAACTTTCCTCACTTGTCTAGAGGAAAACAGTTTTTAGTACTTAATAAATAAGCACCTATCCAGGCATGTCTAAGGGTCTGCTCCTGGTGTTTTCTCCTGTCCACATGATGAATCTGGGCATCTTGGGGCAATGCAGCAATTGCCTCATGTACACAGACAACCCTCTCCTCCTACCACCCAACACTACAACCTGTGATAGATGCAATTATATAGCCAAAATGGAAGCAACGCTCTCTTCACTCAAGACTGGACTAGATAGTCAAGAGGAGAAGGTAAACACTTGCACCACACCACACATCACATAGTCCCTCAAAACCTACACCACCAAAACACATACAAAGCAGCACAAAACACACACCTTCGAGGAGGCTGTCAATAAAAATCTCCTCAAGCAACACAGACCTCCACAGCAGAAATGCATGCAACCTCCACCCCCCAATACAACCCAAATGACACATAGGCCATAAACTCAGTGTGCCACTCAACCACTGCCCATAAGGCATAACAACATACTCAACACTCTAGTCATAGGTGACTCTATAGTCAGGCACACTGATGTTCCACTTACCAGGCTAAACAGGGATAACGTTACTGTCAGCTGCCTGTCAGGTGCCAGGATCCGCCACATAACGCACAGACTCAGGTCAATCCACAAGTACAAATATGACCATGTTGGTGTGAATGACCTGAGATGTACCTCCCTGGACTACATGAAAAGAGACATGGAGGAGCTCTCTGATCTTGTAGCCCAGGCAGGTATGACACTAGCCCTGAGTAGCATCCTGCCATCACCCAGAATGATCCCATAGTACAAGGACAAAATGATTGACTTCAACAATTGGCTAAGCTTCTGGTGTCATTCTAAGGTGATACAGTATTTGCCTGGGATGACATGCTCGACAGACCATGATGCTTTGCCAGAGATGGCCTGCACCTGTCGCCCTTGGGTTTCCGGATACTGGCTAAGGCTCTTGCCACCCCTATAGTGCCTTTTTTAGGCAAGGTTCAAATGACAAATTCACCACCATAACAGGCACAAGCAAGCAAAATCTGAGGGTAATGCTACTCAGTGCTAGAAGTCTAAACCTCAAAATGCATTCACTCGAGGCACTCCTCAAAAAGGAGAACATCGACATCTGTGCAGTGACAGAGACCTGGTTCAAGGCTCCAGAAAACACCCCTGCATTACCAGGCTATAATTCATACCAGACCTTTTGGCCAACTAACCTGGACCAAAACACTAAAGGTGGAGGCGTGTTCATATTCATTAAGGATATCTACACCTCCAGGCTAGTTGCTCAGCATAATGCATCCGAGATTATCCAAGTGCAACTAACTCCCGGCAAGACTGCAATCCAAATTTTAACTTGCTACAGATCCCCCACCATGCCCCATGACTCCCACTCCTCATTTCTTGATGCACTGGAAAATATTAGGGTACAAGCCAACACCCTAATAATGGGCGATATCAACTACCCCACCATTAACTGGGAAAACTACTCATGTACCAACTCTTTTGCTCAACATTTTCTGGAATTCATAAATACCAATGCCTTGGCTCAACTTATTCACACCCCCACCAGGGGCAGCAATATCCTAGACCTGGTCATTACCAACATGGGAGACTGGTGTTCCACACCAGAGGTCAATTCCTCGTTGGTCAGATCCGACCACAAGCTAATTCGCCTAGACATCCACACCCCCCCCCCCCCATTAGGGAAACCACCATAAAAAATTTCTCCAAAGCCAACTTCACGCTTCTTAAGACAGAAATGGCAAACTTCACGACACCCATGTAGATGGACAATAGAGGTATGACTGCTAAATCCTACACAAATGCACTTTATAAGCACTTACACCAGTGCATGGATTGTGTTATCCCTAACAGTACCAAGATGCTATCCTCCAAAAAAAGGAAGCCAATCTGATGGTACCCTACCACAAACTCTACAACAGAAGAAAGAAACTGTTGCAAAAAAGATTAAAGCCCCATGACTGGAAGAACTCCTTGGTCATCTTCAGTGAGAAGCTGAGATCCCTCATAAAATCCTCCAAAGCTAATTATGAAAACAAAATCGTCGCTGATTCTATAGACAACCACAAAACATTCTATAGCTATGTCAAGAATCTCACTGGCAACACTCAGATCTGCTCTGAGTTACAGCACAATAGCACTAAATATACAGAACCAACTGATATTGCCAACATCCTGGCAGATACGTTCAGTGCTACCTTTACCCCCCCTCACCCCCTAAAGGGCCCATCTCTATACTAGAAGAATGCAAAGTTCCTGTAATCACGGCTGGACAGATAAAAACTACACTCTCCAAAGCCAAGAACACAGCATCCATGGGACCTGACAACATCCTAGGCTGTGTTCCACATGAACTAGAGAATGAACTGGCTTCCCACCTAAGCACCATGTTCAATCATAGCCTCACCTCAGGCTTTGTGCCCACTGAATGGCACACAGTGACGGTTATCCCACTACACAAAGGGGGAGTCACCACGGACTCAGGAACTACCACCCCATTAGCCTAACGAGCCTGGTCTGCAAGGCCATGGAACAAATCATCATGGAACTTATAAACAAAGACATTGGTAATCTCCAAACTCTGGACCCCACCCAGTTCGGGTTTGTAAAAGGCAGATCATGTCTCCTAAACCTGACTGACTTCTTTGAAGTATTCACCAAAGCCATAGACAAGGGTAAGGTGGTTCACACAGCCTGCCTAGATCTCGCCAAGGCTTTTGACACCATCCCCCACTCTGGAATTACACATAAACTCATTAAACTAGGTATAAATCCCTATGTCACAAGATGGGTTGCCAACTGGCTCACTGACAGAACCCACACTGTGAAAGTAGCAGACTCCAAATCTGACTTCAGACCAGTGACAAGTGGAGTACCACAGGGTTCGGTCCTGGGTCCTCTCCTGTTTGGTATCTACTTTTCTGAAGTACAGGCTAACACAGAAGGTCTCTGGCTAATGAAGTTCGCAGATGACTGCAAACTAGGAGTCATAATTGAAACTCCTAACAATGTGGACATCCTACAAAAGGGCCTCACTGAGACAGATACCTGGTGTCAAAGCCAAGGCCTCAAGCTCAATGCCAAAAAGTGCACTGTCATCCCCTTTGGTAAAAACTCTGTACCCATGAGCTACCACATAGGTGGTAGTCTACCTAACACCGAAAGGTTGATAAGAGATCTTGGGACACAGGTGGACAGTAGTCTTTCCTCTGATAATCACTGTGAAGGCTGCCAGCCTAGCCAGACAGAATTGTGCAGATAATTCTGTCATTTGTAAATATGAATGTAAACTACAGGCTTATTGTCTTAAATGTAAAGAAATATTGTTACATGTGGAACTGGAAATAAATGTTACAACAGTGCACTCTACAGACCAATGTAAAGCATGTGGTGACCCTTTGATGTAGACAGCGGTGCCGACGGGTCTAGATGAAGAAATTATTTCTGTTGTTTTAACCAAGAGTTACATTTCTAGATTTAAACATGCAAATGTATTTTTATTGCTCTGCTCCTGACCAAATGCAAGATAACAAAAGGGAGATGTTAAAAATGTTAATGTAGTTAATGTGTAGCCTGGGAACTCCAGGACGGGTGAAGAATGATGTAATGTTTTGCAGAACTGCAGTTTTAATTTAAACAGAGAGAACCAGAGATTATTAAGCATGTTTGTCTTGATCATCCAACTGACAACACTGCCTGTTGTCTTATGTAAGTTATCTTAGACTTGTGTTTTCTTTTAGGAATAGCTAGGAACTAGAAAGATTAGTTTAAGTGTTTTTCTGTGATGTCAGAACTGTACCATTGAATTATTTTAAAGTATTTCTGTGTGATCTCTGAACTCTTTTGACTAGCACTGTGTAGCAGAAAGTATTGTCTTGTGGTTTTAATTATTTATTATTAAATATTTTAAAACCTTTTAACTGTGGCTGTTTTGTGTAGAGATAAATTAAGCTCTAAGAGTACATTGCATGCATATAAGGATCCTGTACCAAGTCACTCTAATAAGCCTTGAGACTGTTTAGTCATACTACCAATTGGATAATAATATTGCACAGTAATAACTGGATACCCTTTTAAGGACCTTTGAGTAGCTGATAAATATTAGCTGGGTGGTGGCAAGTGGTACTACCGTGTAGTCTGGGTAAAAGGGGCACAGCTGGAGACCCTGTGCTAGCCTTCCCCAGAAGTGTCTGTGTGGTTGTATAAACTCTTATCTCAAAGTGTGTGTTTGTCAGCTACTGGCAGTGACACAAAGCACTAGTTGGACAGAGAGGGTGCTGAAGACTTTAGCTGCCCAGTTGATTGAGATATGGACCCTATAACTGTGCCAGTGGGGAGTCTTATTGGGGACCTGGAGAGCAAGGGAACGATCAGCCCCAAACTGACTGTGATCTCTGTGTGCTCTTAAGGGAAACTGCACTTTACTGTGTGTATTTGTTATTCTTTCCTCATATATGAGATAGTGTTACTGGTGAGGATTGAGGCTCCTTGATTGCTGGGACTGGGCACGGGCATCACATGTGTGTTTGGCAGCGGTGGGATATCCACATCACATATTAATTAGTTGGCAAATACTAATTGGTGTGTAGTGGTGTGGGTAGAGTGAATCCTGTAGCTTGTGTACAGTGAGCTTTGAAATCTAAATCAGCCATGCAGTGAATACTGTTCAGATCACAACTGTTTTATTTCTTTTGTTAGCTTATTTAGTCAGGGTGAGCAGGCAGCGTGTCAGCTGAAGAGTACGGAAAGCTGACAAGGAACCAGCTGACGGAGATGTGCCAGGCTACAGGACTGGTGCATGGAAACCTGACTATGGCAGACCTGATTGCAGCCTTGGTTACAGCTGCATCAGAAAACAGCAACCAGGTGGACACTCAGACTGGCAGTGGAGATGTAATACCCTCAGAAAATGCACAGCTCAACCTTTCTGCAGCAGACTTAAAAAGCCAGCTGGAGCTAAAGAGACTTGAGTTGGAGGCCAGGCATGTGGAAATAAAAGCAAATTTGAGACTGAGACGTTTGCAGGCTGAGGAGAATGAGAAAATGTTACATCTGCAAGCTGAGGAACAAGAGAGGCAGAGGCACCATGAGAAGGAGATGCTGACTCTTCACTAGAGTCATTGGAGGTAATGGGAAAGGGAGTAAATGGACCCCAGAAGCACAAAAGGTCAGTAAATTTCTTCAGCAGTTTAAAGAGGGGAATAACTTTGATATTTTCATTCATATGTTTGAAAGGGTATGTAAACAGTATGAAGTTGACCAAAGGCTCTGGGTACGGTTCCTGACCCCCTTACTCCATGGTAAAGCTGTAACTGTTCTGTCCAAAATGTCTGACGTTGCATGTTTTGATTATACTGCTGTAAAAAATAGTCTTTTAGAACTGTTTACGCTAACACCTGAAACGTATAGGAAAAAGTTTTGTGAGCATAGATGCAAAGCAGAAGAAAGTGTGTGTGAATATGTTGCTGAATTGAGCACTTATTTCCATAGGTGGATGAGTGGATGTCAGGTTACCACTTCTGAAGGGCTGGCAGACTTTTGGTGAGGGAACAAGTCCTTAACACTTTGCCTGAGGACATGAGGATCTGGTTAGCTGATAGAAATTGTGCTACTTTGGATGAGTTGAGGAAGAAGGGAGACCTACACCTGGCAAGCAGGGCAGCCATGCACAGGAAGGGGACACCCAGTACTGCTACTGGGTCTAAAGGAACCTGTGATGGGCAGCACATACTGCCAAAACAGAATCTGCCAGTAGCAGGGGAAGCCACTAATCCAGGTACACGTCCAGGAGTTAGGGTTAAATGTTCTGAATGCAACCAATGTGTATGTAGCACACAGGTGTCCACAGAGGCAAGGTGGGGAACAAAAGGTGAGGGAGCCAGTAAGTGGGAAAGACAAAATGCCAATAGTGGGTTGTCTTGTGACAAAAGGTGTACTAAACTACCATCCCGCAGATGTCCTGTGAGGGAAGGATTTGGATGAGGCAGTACCATGTGCTTATGCAGTTATACGCAGTCAGGCTAAGAGACAAGCATGTGGGTCTAGTAGCCTGGGGGAGACCCAGACATACTGCATACTTGCAGCCAGGACTGGGGAGGTGGTTACTTCAGAGAGTGAGCTACCCTGTAGCAGTGAGCCTGAAGGTGAGCCACAGCTGCTTGGGGGTACTTATGGTCCCTTGGACAGAGTAACTGCAAAGGTAGAGGTGAGTAGTAGTACCCAGGCTGACAGTGAGGCACCACTGACAGAGGATGCCAGAATTCTTGTGGAAGGGGAGCTGGGAAGGGTTACAAGAAGAGAGATGAGACAGGCTCAGCTCTCAGACCCTACAAAGCAAGGCCTGAGGCAGGTAGCTAGGGAGGCACCTGATTCTCAAGGAAAAGGGGAATCTGTATACTGGGACAAAGGGTTACTATACAGAGAGTGGACCCCTGAGGGAGGGCAAGAAGGTGAGAGAGTACAGTAGTTAGTAATGCCTAGAGCCTACCATCTGGCGCTTCTTGCCATAGCCCATGATATTCCCTTTGCAGGTCATATGGGCATAAAACGTACAAAGAGACTTATTATGTAGAACTTCTATTGGCCTGGAATTTACAGAGATGTACCAGGGTACTGCAGGACCTGTGAGCACTGCCAAAAGGTAGGCAAAGCAGGAGACAAGGTGAGAGCTCCTTTGATGCCTTTGCCTGTGACTGAGGAGCCATTTCAGAGGGTAGCTATGGATACTGTGGGTCCTCTGAGTACCCCAAGTTCTGCAGGGAGCAAGTATATCCTAGTGGTAGTGGATTATGCTACATGATACCCTGAGGCAGTGGCTTTGTCCTCCATTGAGGCAGAAAAGGTGGCAAATGCTCTGTTAGAGATTTTCAGCAGGGTAGGTTTCCCAAAAGAAATACTGACTGACAGAGGTGCCAATTTCATGTCAGACCTGCTGGCTTGTCTGTGGAAGTCCTGTGGGGTGAAGCACATGAAGACCACCCCCCACCATCCCCAGACTAATGGTCTTGTTGAGAGGTTAAACGCTACAATCAAGTCCATGCTACAGGCATTTGCAGATCAGTTTCAGAGGGAGTGGGACAAATATCTGCCCCATCTGTTGTTTGCTTACAGAGAGGATACCCAGGAATCCACAAGTTTTTCACCCTTTGAGTTGCTGTATGGGCACAAGGTGAGGGGTCCTCTAGATTTAATTCAAGATGAGTGGGAAGGTGAGTGCAAGTCTCACAAGGAGTCTGTTATGGCATACGTCCTAAATCTCAGGACAAGGCTCAGGGAACTCATGGGCCTGGCCCAGGAGAACCTGTCAAGATGCCCAACAACAGAAAAAGGTGTGGTATGACAGGAATGCTCAAGCTAGAGAGTATGCTGTGGGGCAGTAGGTAATGGTTCTCATTCCTGTCAGACACAACAAGCTGCAAGCAGCTTGGGAGGGTCCCTACAAGGTGGTAAGAAAGGTAAGTGATGTTAACTACATGGTGGAACTGCTAGGCAGATGGCAGGGGCACAAATTGTACCATGTTAACATGATGAAACCTTTCCATGATAAAATCTCCAGCACCCTCTCTGTCCAACCAGTGCTTTGTGTCCTTGCCCAAGTAGCTGACACACACACACACACACACACACACACACACACACACACACACACACACACACACACACACACACTTTGAGATAAGAGTTTGTACAACCACACAAACACTTCTGGGGAAGGCTGGCACAGGTTATCCAGCTGTGCCCTATTTATCCAGACTATATGGCAGTACCACGTGCCACCACCCAGCTAATATTTATCAGCTACTCAAAGGTCCTTAAAAGGGTGTCCAATTATTACTGTGTAATATTATTATCCATTTGGTAGTATGACTAAACAGTCTCAAGGCTTATTAGAGTGACTTGGTACTCTTAGAGCTTAACTTGTTTCTACACAAAACATCCACAGTTAAAAGGTTTTAAAATATTTAATAATAAATAATTAAAACCACAAGACAATACATTCTACTACACAGTGCTAGTCAAAAGAGTTCAGAGATCACACAGAAATACTTAAAATAATTCAATAGTACACTTCTGACATCACAGAAAAACACTCAGTCTAATCTTTCTAGTTCCTAGCTATTCCTAAAAGAAAACACAAGTCTAAGATAACTTACATAAGACAACAGGCAGTGCTGTCAGTTGGATGATCAAGACAAAAATGCTTAATAATCTCTGTTTATTTCTGTTTAAAGTGAAACTGCAGTTCTGCTAAACATTACATCATTCTTCACCCTTCCTGGATTTCCCAGGCTACACATTAACTACATTTACATTTTTAACATCTCCCTTTTGTTATCTTGCAGCTGGTCAGCTGCACAGCAATAAAAGTACATTTGCATGTTTAAATCTAGCAATTTACCTCTTGGTTAAAACAATAGAAAGAATTTCTTCATCTAGACCCGTCGGCACCACTGCCTACATCAAAGGGTCACCACATGCTTTACTTGGGTCAGTAGAGTGCACTGTTGTCACATTTATTTCCAGTTCCACATGTAACAATATTTATTTGCAGTTAAGACAAGGCTGTAGTTTACATTCATATTTACAAATGACAGAATTATCTGCAGAATTCTATCTGGCTAGGTTGGCAGCCTTCACAATCACATCGCCATAGCAGTCAGGAAATCCTTTTATGTGGCACACCTCATCACAAAAGGTTTCTCATCCAGGAAAAAAGAGGACATTGTTCCCCTCTACTCGTCACTCATTAGACCCATTATAGAGTACAATGCCCATTTTGGTATGTACCTCACAAGACATCTACAACAACTGGAAAGGCCGCAGAAATACCTCACAAACAGGAATACCGGCCTCAAACAGATGCCCTATGCAGACCATCTCAAAAAACTCCAGCTTTACTCCATCGCATATCGCCTACTCAGAGGCGACCTCTGCCTAACATACAAAGCTATGTCAAACCCAGAGCTGTTGGATATGCTCCACTTAAAGAAATCCCAATCCCTCTGAGCTACAAGCTCTAGGGACCTAAACCTTGTCACCACAATAAACATAACATGCTGGAGGGATAGATTCCTATCCCAGAGACTTCCCATACTCTGGAACAAACTACCTATCTATATCAAACAAAGTTCCTCATTAGCACTCTTCAAGAAAAATCTTGATGAATGGATGGGAAATGGGAAATTCACCCCGGGGATCACCTCTGTGGCTCTGCTCAATAATTTTCTTGGGTGGCGAAAGCCAGGGTACCTTTTTGGCTAGGCTTGTATAGGCCCCAGGGCCGAAAGCCTTGTACCTACCTATGAACCTAAATGTACTAGACTGACTAAAGAATTACTGTTCCCTAACTACTTACTAAAGCAAGGCAAGCTGATCTATGCTGGGTGTTTTAGCATAGCAAAAGCCAGATGATGTCTCTCTCTTTCTGTGTGGATGTGTGAGACATATATCCTATCAGAAATCTTTCCTGTCAGGTTCCAAAGTGCTGCTGCAAGAGTTCCAAAGAAACCAGAAGCTGGTCAGAGGATGACATCACCTCTGGTCACCTGACTCTGGAACAGTACACACACAGAGTTTTGCTAAGATCCGTGGCAGGATCTGAAAGCTACAACACAATTTAAAACTTTCCATCCTTCCAAGGTTCTGTGATAAACATACACATTTGATCAGTTACAACAATACAACTTAATATACATGCATACATTCTTCCTGTCCATTAAGACCTACTACTGATGCATTTTTAATGCAAGTAACTTTACAAATGTATTTTAACTCAAACATCTGTACACAAGTCCGTCACTAGACACCTGTGAAACTTGTGGCTGCAGGGATCCCCTGATTACCTCCCCACGAATGAGGTCCCCCATCCAGCAGCCATGGGTTGCTCCAACCGTTACTGTTCTTTGGCTCGGCTCCTCGTGGACAAACGCATAGTTCCCTGCCATCACCATGAAAATCGGAATTGTGTTTCCATTTTTTTTTTTATTCACTGGCAAGCTGAACTCAATCAGGTCTGCTCACTGAAACAAGGGATCTGAGTGGCTGAAGCAGTCTGCGAACTAAGTTCTTGTTTTTTTTTTCTTCATTTTTTAAAGTAGGAAGTGATGAAGTAAGGACCTGATTGGTCCTTGCAAATCACTTCCTGCACAAACTGCCTTTAAAAAGGCACCTGCAGCTAATAAGGATCACCTCTCTTATTTTTAAACAAAGGAGTGTTTCTTAGCAGCGGCAGAGTGCGGAGATCCAGACGGGTTTGGACCAGGGTGAGGACGGACTACATCGGAGAATGGATCAGCGGTGGATTTAAGCCTTTGGAGCGGTCATGGTCATTGGATTATACCCCTTTTTTCAACAGTCCTTCTAAGGGCAATTTCTCAAAAGGTCTGAAAAACTGTCCTTTTAAAGGCAATTTCAAAAGGTGGTCTGACTCTGAGGAAGGCAAGGAGAGCATGTGAGCCTTCAGTCATGAAGAGGGAGCAGAGTATTGGAAGCAGCCTTCTGAAGAAAGCATAAAAGGTAAGTTTTGGGGTTTAGTTTAAACTTTATTTTTTTGTTGAGGGGTGATTGTTTTTTGTGCATATTTCTTGTGCTAAGAGGTTTGGGGGTTGAGGGCTGTGGTTGTACTAGTTTTATTTTGCTTTTGTGTAGAGTGTTTGTGCTAAGAGGTTTGGGGGGTGAGGGCTGTAGTTGTACCAGTTTTATTTTGGGGCTGTGGTTGTACTAGTTTTATTTGGGTTTTGTGTAGAGTTTTTGTGCTAAGAGGATGGGAGGGTTGTGGTTGTACCAGTTTCATTTTGGTTTTGTGCAGAGTTTTGTGATGGTGGGGGATGAGGTTGTGGTAGTACCAGTTTTATTTTATGTTTGTGTAGTGCTCTGGTGGTAAGAGGATGGGGGTGGGGGGGGATGTGTTTTTTCCAGTTTATTTCACTTGCGTGTTGTTCTTGTGCTATTAGGATGGGGAGGTAGGGACTGGTTTTACCAGTTTTAATTAACTTTTATGTAGAGTTCTTGTGCTAAGAGGATGCGGGGGTGAGGGGCTGTGGTTGTACCAGTTTTATTTTACTTTTGTGCAGCGATGTGTTATGCTAACAGGATTTGTGGATGAGGGGCTGTGGTTATACCAGTTTTACTTTACTTATTTTACATTTGTTTACTGGATAGTCTGACTGGAATAGAACCCATTTTCAATGGAAGCCCAGGGAGAAATGCTTATCTTAGTACACAAGTGCTAGAAATATGCAAAATAGGTTCGGTTTATCTGTTTGTACAAGGGGCAATATAAGGGAATGTGAAATGTAATATACATTTCATTCTGATTGCCCATTGGTTAGGAGAGTGTGTAAGTTAGTTATTTGGGGCAAGAGGTAGAGTTGTCTCGTTATTTATTTATTTTTTGGCAGTATCTATGCTGTATATGTAAAAGTTAGAGGGAATGGAATAGGGGTGACGAAAAGGAGGGGATATAAATAATGGGACAGAGAAGGATATTGTATTTGGCTAGAGCAGGGATAGGTGGGCAGTCTTGTGAGATGTTAAGTCGATAGTCTTAGGCGTATGGAAGTCTTAGGCGTAAGGGGTAAGTGGTGAAGATTAGCTTATTTTAGCCTGAGTTGGGACATAACCTGTTGCATGGTAGATGTGACACAAGTGTATCAGTGCAAGCATATTGGATTGTGAGTGCTAGGGATGTGGCAGTATTGAGGGTGATAATAAATCCACTAAACTGAAGTGGACCAAGGATGGAGACTTGTGAGACTCCTAATGTGAGTGGAAGTAGAGGGAGGCAGATCCTGGAGACATTTTACGGCTGTTTATGACCTGGCTAAGGGGATGCGATTAAGGTTGGCAAGAGTAGTTAGTAGTTTGTTGAGAGAGTGTGACAAAGGCCTTTAACAAATCGAGATAGACAGATGATCCTATTTTACCTTAATTTGTAAATTGATGGTGTTGGTATAACTTGTGGAGGGCAGATGCAGCATAAGGCCTGAAGCTGTGTTGGGATTTTGCAAGTAGATTATTGGTTGAGAATGAATGCATTCCTCTAGGAGTTCAGCTAGTGAGGAAAGAATTGCTCTTGCCCTATAATTTGTAAGTTCTGTCAAGTTTCCACCGTTGTGCAAGGGTATAATGTATGATATTTTCCAGATGGTTGGGACGTATTGCTCAGTAATGGATCATTTAAGCATTCAGGATAAGAACTGGCTTCAGCTGTTATTTTTTGAAATTCTGCTGGTAGATTGTCAATTGAATTTACAATAGGTTTTGAGTTTTTTACAAGTTTGTCAAACACTGTTCTGCTATCTAGGTTTATAGTACTGTTTTACACTATCCCTGATGTTACACCGTGTTCTGCAGTGTTTTGGATGTTTGAATTATGCTGAGAGGTTAGGAGGTTGATGGGGCATGTACGTTGCTTAAAATGCCTAATGTTGGGAGGGTAGTTAGCAGCTGTGAGAATGTTGCTGAAGGCATAGATGTTCTGAGTGTATGCCAATGCAAACCCTGTTATGCTACTATTGTGTATAACCGAATGCTCTACTCAATGATGCAATGACTGCAATTTTTTTGTGGTCCGTAGTTAATGTGTTGAAAGTTTGGGAGTGTGATTAGGGCCTGTGAGAATGTTGCAGTGTTGAATGTTTGCCTGGAGTTTTTTAATGGGGGTCACTTACTGTACAAGCACGCTGTTAATGATACGCCTATGTTTTTGGTTTTCACTTTATTTTATTTTATTTTTATTTTACATTTGTTGACCGGGCTAGTCTAGCTGGAGATATTTCCATTTTCAGTAGAGGCCCGGGGAGAAAAGCTCCACAGAAGTAAATACATGAAAGAAAATCAGCATAAGTAAAAATAAAAATTAGTAAAAAACTAACAAACTCTGCAATTTAAAATTATTACTACATGAATTAAATACTACCAAACACAGTAACAGTTCAAAATAGTATTACACAAAGATAAAATACTTGTCTGAGAAAGATAACAAGGATAGGAGGTAAGAAAAACAAGACAAAGTAGAGTACTAGGAATAAGGGAAGTTAACAAGGGATTAGTTTTGGAAAAGAGAACAAGTTAAGACAGTTAACAGGATTATTTATACTTTATCCAGGATTATTGTGCATCGGCTGTGGGGGTGAAAATTCCGCAGAATACTGATATCTTAATGCATGCTAATGCAAACACTGTTCTGCTGTCTAGGTTTATAATACTGTTTAAGTATCCCTGATGTTACAGCTAGTTCTGCAGTTATATGCGGCTGTTTGAGTTATGATATATGGAGGTTGATGGGGCCCGTACATTGTTTAAAATGGCTAATGTTGGGATGGTAGTTAGTGGCTGTGAATGTTGCAGTGGTTATGTTTGCCTGGAATTTTTTTTAATGTGGGGCCACATACTGTATAAGCACATTGTCAATGCTACGCTTGTTTTCACTTCATCCAAAATTGTGCAGAGACTGGGGGAAGGGGTGAGAATTCTGCAGAATGTACTGATATCTTAATGCATAGTAATGCAAACACTGTTCTGCCATCTATGTTTATACTACTGTTTAACTGTCCTTGATATGCCCTGTTGCAATGACTTCAATTTTTTTTGTTGTCCATAGTTATAGTATTGAAAGTTTGGGAGTGTGGTTAGGGCCTGTGAGAATGTTGCAGTGTCCATTGTTTTCCTGGAGTTTTTTTAATGGGAGGTTATTGATTGTATAAGCACATTGTTAATGCTACACCTTTTTGTTTTCACTTTATCGAAAATTGTGCCGAGACTCGGGGGGGGGGGGGTAAGAATTCCCCAGAATGTACTGATTTCTTAATGCATGCTAATGCAAACACTGTTCTGCTGTCTAGGTTTATAGTACAGTTTAACTATCCCTGATGTTAAAGCTTGTTCTGTGGTTATTTTTGGCTGTCTGAATTATGCTATTTGGAGGTTGATGGGGCCTGTACATTGTTTAAAAAGCCTAATGGTGCGAGAGTAATTAGCGGCTGTGAGAATGTTGCAGTGTTCAATGTTTGCCTGGGATTTTTTTTAATGTGGGACCACACACTGTATAAGCACATTGTTAGTGATACACCTATGTTTTTGGTTTTCACTTTATCCAGGATTATTGTGCAGAGGCTGCGGGGTGTGTGTGTGAGAATTCCGCAGAATGTACTAATGTCTTTAATGCATACTACTGCAAACACTGCTCTGCTATCTAAGTTAATGTTTTAAACTATCCATGATGTTATGCCTTCTTCTGCAGTTACTTTTGGCTGTCTGAATTATGTTGACAGTTTAGGAGGTTGATGGGGCCTGCGAGAATGTGTGTCTAGATGTTTTTGGCCTGTTCTCTCTCAAAATGATTGCATAGCACAATGCGGAGGGCTGAGGCTACTAGCAGAAATGGACTTCATGTTTCATACCCTCCACATAATGCATGGTACATTCCCTGGCTTTATGCTTTTGTACACAGATCCTGTGCTAACAGGGGTTGTGGGAATGTCTCCCAATGTGTGTGCCACTTCTACATCCCTCACAAATGAGGTTTTCTAGCAAATCCATGACTTCACTCCTTTGTTCAACCAATGACTTTGGTTTGTTCAAGTGTGCCAAGAGACTGAGAGGTAGTGGGCATGTGTAGTCTTTTACTGTACCGTAACATTTGTCTTGCCTCAGTTTGGTGTGTTCCCCTTCAAACTTGTGCCTCTAATAGTCATTAGTTCTTTCAGACCTTAGTCTGTTCCAGAGAGCTTGTAATATCAATCTTTTGCATCATTTGGGGCCTCTTCACGTTTGTAGGGATGAAAGGGGAAGAATTGTGTAGAGAAAGCTCAAGTTCACCCCTAGTGTTAGGTATTTAACATAAAACTGTAACTTGGGCCTTTCTCATTACTTTTTTGTGCCTACTGGTTAGTCATTCTTCAGTCTTTCTGCCTGTAGTGCAATAGTGACTGATGTCAATACAAGTCATTATGCATTTTGGGTGGTGCAGTGGTGCAGCGGTTAATGCTGTCGCCTCACAGCAAGATGTTCTCTGGTTCGATTCTCGGCTGGGGTGCCTTCTGTGAGGAGTTTGCATGTTCTCCCTGCGTTCGCGTGGGTTTCCTCCGGGTACTCCGGTTTCCTCCCACATTCTAAAGACATGCTTTTGGGGCATTTCTCCCCGGGCCTCCGCTGAAAACAGGATCTGTGGAACCTAGTCGGACTTTCCCGGTCAACAAATGTTAAATAAATAAATAAATTTTTACTAATAGTATGAAAAAAGGGACTCTGTCTGCATGTGTAGTAATTCTGCTTTACCTCCATTCCCATTTAGAGATGAAGCATACATATCTGTCAGGAGCAGCACAAAGAAAGCTTCAGCAGCAGAGGAATGAGGATGTAAAGAGACAGGGTTCCATTATGAAATTTTTCTGTGGGTCATCGGAGAGGGGAGATTCAGGAAAAAAGTCTGCTTTCAGGACAACACAATGGTTCTGCATTACAGTCTGACCACTGTGAGGCCGGCATCCTGTCAATAGAAAGTGACCACTCTCTTGCAGCTACACCACAGGCTACCTCCTGTGGACCTACAGCCGTTACCATGGGTGAAAGCATGTCAGCAAATGCAGATTCAACTGTAGAAGTGTTGACTGGATCACCAAACTTTGATACAGAAGGAGCTCATACTTCCATAGTGACAGATGTGGCCTATGACTTGCAGGGAGTGTCAGGTACATCTTTTGAGGATCTAGGGACTTGGCCAGACTTGATAAGGGATGAGTTTAGGGTAGCTGACATTCAGCATGGACCTGTGCAAGTGGTGTTACCACAGTTCCCAGTGAAAGAGCAGAAAAGATTTACATCGGACAACTATTTCCATGTGCTGCCTAATGGAGAAAGAGCAAAACACACTTGGCTGACATATTCGGTCTCAAAGGATGCACTGTTTTGCTTTGCATGCAAATTGTTTGGACATTCTAACCATCTTCTCAGGTTAGGTAGTTACAAAGCATGCAGAGAGATGTCCAAAGCTTTACACAGCCATGACCGAGCACCAGAGCATATGGCATGCATGCTGAAGTGGAAGGAACTGGACAATAGAATAAAGAGTAGGCAGACTATGGACGATAACAGACAAGCAGTGGTTGAAAAGGAGACAACTCACTGATGTGGTGTGTTAGAACACATTATTGCTGTTGTCCAATACTTGGCGGAATGGAACATGGCATTCCATGGTACAAGTGATGCCCTGGACACCTATGGAAGTGGGAATTTCTTAGGCCAAGTGCAACTTGTGTCGCAGTTTGACTGTCATGGCTGAACATTTGCATCATATTCGGAATAAAGAGATAATGGATCACTATCTTGGGAAGGACATAGAGAATGAAGTTATCCAACTGATTGCAAATGCTATTTTAAGGATCACTGTAGGGAAGGTGAAGGACGCTAGGTACTTTTTCCCTGATTCTTGATTGCACGCCAGACATTAGCAATCAAGAGCAAATGACTGTAGTAGTTCAGTATGTGGATATTTCATGGACTACAGCCACAATTGAGGAACAATTTCTGGGATTTGTGCCTGTGAATGATACAACTGGGGCAGGACTTACAAAAGCTCTTCTTCAGACTCTTCAAAATCATCAACTGGACATTAATGACTGTCGAGGACAAGGATACGACAATGGCAGCAACATGAAGGGGAAATGAGCCGGAGTGCAGGCCCGGATAAAACAGATGAATTCAATGCTTTTTATGTGCCATGTGCCTGCCATAATTTAAATCTTATAGTTAGCGATGCAGCACATTCATCAGTACAGGCAGTGTCATTCTTTGGATGTCTGCAGAACATTTACATACTCTGTTCAGCATCAATAAGCCTATGGCAGATCTAGAAATGGCACACAAATGTCACTGTGAAGCCACTGTCAGAGACTCGCTGGGAATGCAGGACAGACTCTGTCAAGGCAGTAAGATTTCAGTTGAAGGGAGTCATTGAGGCATTACAAGAGATAGGTCCAGCAGTACGTACAACTGATGCTGCAACATCAACAACAATTGAGGATTGTACTCAGAACTACCAGTTCATTGTATGTTTAGTGGTTTGGTATGATGAGCTGACAGAGGTAAATTGTGCAAGCAAAGTTCTAAAGACTCCATCTGTTGAGATTTCGACATGTGTCAAAGTGCTGGCATCCACTATGGACCTGCTGAAGAATTACAGAGAGACAAGATTTCAACATACCATGGGTGAAGCCTCCAAGATAGCGAAAGAACTGGATGTTGGCATCACATTTCAAGAAAAGAGACAGAGGAAAGTAAAGTGGTTCTTTGACTATGAAGGAGAAGATGAGGCTGTACAGGATCCAGCAGTAAAATACTTGTAGAGTTCTTCAATGTGCTGCTGGACACAACAATCCAATCGTTTACTGACCAGTTTGAACAGCTCTCAGAGTTTGATAAGGCCTTTGGATTTTTATCTAATATTGAAGCCTTGAGTGATGTTGCAGAAGACACATTGCTGCAACACTGCAAGGCTCTGAAAGAACAACTGACTGACAGGATAAGTGGCCACTGTGATATTGATGACTCTGACCTTGGACACGAACTTAAAAGCCTTTCTCTAATGACTGATAATGAATCATCACCACTGACTGTGTTAAATTTCCTCATTCACAACCACTTGCAAGGCATATATATATAAATACTTATGTTTCACTGCGCATTTATTTGACTGCACCTGTTACAGTGACTACTGTAGAACGCAGCTTTTCTAAGCTGAAACTCATAAAGGAATACCTGCATTTGTCAATGAGTCAGGAGAGACTTTCAGGCTTAGCTGTGCTCTCAACTGAGCATGGAGTGGGACAAAGTGTATCACATGGCAGCCTCACTGAAGACTTTGTACACAAGAAAATTAGTAAGATCCCAGTAAAACTGTAGGTATGTGCTTGTGCTTCCTTTCCAGTAATCTTTTACAATGCTGTCAGGCAGTAAATTTCAGGTAGTACCTTACTGTGGCTTGTATGCTGTGTATTCACTTTTTTTTTTTGCTTACCTCCCAGCAGGTAGGACCATGAGGATGAAACTAGTAGGATGTTAGGCAAAGGCAACTAGGAGCGGCAGGACTCATGTGGAGCGGCAGGGGAGTGGCAGGACTCGTGGGGAGTGGCAGGACTCGTCAGGATGCTAGCACAGTTGGGAGCGGCAGGACTCATCGGGGGCTAGGACAGAAGCGCAGGAAGAACAGACAAGTGGCAGCAGTCAGGAGGCAAATGCACATGGAAGACGAATGACACTCTGGTTTTCACCTTTTCCTGTCTGGGTTTGAGTCTGCCTGTGTCATACTCACTAATCCCCATTACTCTCTTGTGCATGGGTTTGAGTCTGCCTCAAGCTCAGTAATCCCCATGGCTGTCTTGTGTGTTTCTTTGGGTTTGAGTCTGTCTGCCTCAGGCTCAGTAATCCCAATGGCTCTCTTCTGTGTTTCTTTGGGTTTGAGTCAGTCTGCTTCAGGTGCAGTAATCCCCATTGCGCTCTCTGTTTGGGTTTGAGTCATCTGCCTTGGTCTCAGTAATCTCCATGGCTTTCTTTTGGGTTTGAGTCTGCCTTAGGCTCTGTAATCCCCATGGCTTTCCCTTGTATGTTATGTCTATAGTCTTTTCTGTGTCCCACAGCTGTGTTGTGTACATCTGCCGTGTGACTGTTCTGCTTGTCAGTAATTGCCCTGAGTGATGTCAGTTTATCTACTGCTGCTTGTTTCAGGCTTGCTGTATTGCTGTCATTGTCTTGTGTTTGGGAGTGATGTTTCAGTTCCGTTTTGTGGTAGTGTTGACAATCTTGTGTGGGTTTATGTTCAGTCTTGAAGGAAATTTGCCCTAGTCTTGTCTCTCTACTTGTGGGGGTGGGTACCTCTGTCCTGTGTCTGTGTGGGTGTTAATGTTCAGTCTTGCTGTAGTGCAGTCATTATCATGTGTGTGTGTCTGTCCTGTGTGCAACAGTCTCTGTTTTAGTGTGCTTCTGTCCTATGTGAGGGAGTCTATGTCTTTGTGTGGGAGTCTGTGTGCCTGTGTGTGGGAGTCTGTGGAAATCTGTGTGTCTGTGTGTGTGGGAGTCTGTGTGTCTTTGTGTGGGAGTCAGTGTGGGTGTCTTTGTGTACCGCTGTGGGACTGGCTACCTTGATACGGTACAGAGGCTTGTCATAATGTAACAACATTGCTACTAAATGCCAATCAGTGTAGGTGTCTTTGTGGGGAGTCAGTGTGGGTGCCTTTGTGTACCTCTGTGGGACTTGCTACCTTGATGCGGTACAGAGGCTTGTTATAATGTAACAACATTGCTATTAAATGCCAGTCGTAGCTCTCGATCTCATGGCACAAAATCTAGACGAAGCCACAGATAATGGGGTTCCAGCCCCAAAGATCTGGGCACATTTTAAATATTGTTATTATAAACTGAAAAAGTTGCTAGAATAAAAGGTGTTACCATGCATGTTCTGAAGGATATTAAGTTAAACTGAAATGCCTGACATTTAATGAATTCAGTCATCAATGATTTGCTACAAAAAAAAAAATCAAGAAAACCACAAATTGTGAGAAACAGACCAAACATGAGTCACGTCTGGACATTCCTTGAAAATCTGGGCAGGTGAGTACACAGTCAGTGTCTGCACGTCTGAGTAGCTACCTTGCACTGGTACAGGGCTTTGTCCATAATGTAACATTCGCACTAAATGCCATTTGGTGTGTGTGCAGCTGAGTGGCAACCTTGCTGGTTACAGGGGCTTCATAATGTAACCTTGGTACTAAATGCCAGTCAGTGTGTGCACCTATGAGTTGCTACCTTGCTGTGTGCATCTGTGAGTCGCTACCTTGCTGTGGTACAGGGGTTTGTCATAATGTAACATTGGTACTAAATGACAGTGTATACATGCACCTGTGAGTCGCTACCTTGCTGTGGTACAGTAGTTTATTTTAATGTAATGTCCAAAGGAAACACAAACCAAGAAAAACAAATATAAGGTATCCAGACAACCACTCAGCAGGTACTCATAATGACAGTTTATTGGGTTCTCAATAAAACCACACTCAAAGCACTATAGTCCACAGATTAAGCGCTTTCGTCGGAATAACCAACTTCATCAGAATACACATAATACAACTGAAAGAATTTAAATACCCTCCCAAAAGGCAAAAACCTGACATCACATCCTGCTATTAGATCACTTCCTGTCAACTAATGCACATATTTAAAGGAAATAATACCTGACTTAAATTGCCAAGACATTCGAAAAAGTATACTCCCATATTGCAAATAAATATAAAAATGTAAACACACATACATATCACCAATGAATATAAATGTATATAAATATATATAAATATTTAACAAACAACTGTAAATACTGTGATACAAAAAATGGGGTAATAAACCCATGAAGTAAAAATAAAAAACTTTTAAATATTTTTTAAATACTTTTTAAATATTTTTTAAATATAAAACAAAGCTCTTAGCTTCAACAAGGGCATAATACTTATACGCTCATTGATGCCAGGATATGAGCCTGCATTCAACTTAATTTGCCATTTTAACTCTAATAATTCTAAATAATCATCCGCTGGGCCACCCCGGGGTCCCAGGACCGCATGATCAATGTCAAAAATCCTAAAAAAATGTGTTGGATATTTGTCCACATGATAGAAAAGTGCATTGTTTTTATTTTTGCATTTAATATCATAGCAGTGCTCATATACTCTCTGCTTAAAGGCCCTTTTCATTTTGCCCACATAAAATACGTTGCATAACCCGCACTTAGTAATATATACCACCCTTTTCGAAAAACAAAAAAGTTTTTTACTGGGCTAGATTTGTCCAAAATTCTTGATAAATATATAATCACCCTCCATAACATATGGGCACTGCCCACACCTACCACATTTAAGGCATCCACTAGTTTTGTTCTCTTTCTTCTGTCTTTCCAAGAGTGCTTTAAAGCTATAATCTTTTTTGTAGACAATCACTGGTTTATCCCCTACAATTTTAGAGACATCCTGGTCCAGTAACATCACTGGCCAAAAATTAACCAATGTGTTTTTGATTTCATAAAAATCCAAGGTGAAGGTTAGGGTGCAAGATCTTGAAAAAATATTGTTGTTGGAATGTAATCTATCTCTAACCTTTCCATCATCAATATCACAACCACTGAATAAAATTTTTACTATTAACCCATTCCGTCTTTTGACAGTAACCTCATTTTTTATTTCTTTTAAAAAATTCGTAGGGTAACCCCTTCTTCTAAACATATCAATAAATTTATCACATTCTATTTGGAAGTCCCCTTCATCTGACAGCATTCTAGCGATTCTGATAAATTGTCCCTTAACTAGGGACTTTTTCTGATGAATCGGGTGCCAGCTCTCAAAATGTAAAAATGTATTTGAATACGTAGGTTTCCTGTACAGCTTAGATATAAAAGATTTACTCATATAATCCTTCACAATAGTGACATCTAAAAAATTCAAGCTCGCTATGTCAGAGTTCAGGGTAAATTCTAACAAAACTGTGGTACTATTAAGGTATTCAAAAAACTCACCTAATTTTTCCTCACCCCTTTCCATAAAAGGAATATGTCATCCAAATAATGACCATATAGGACCCAATGGTCTTTGTAGCATGAATTCATAATGTATTCCTCCTCCCAGCGTGCCAAAACCATGTTGGCAAACACAGAGGCTCAGCATGCTCCCATGGCCACTCCTAAAGTTTGCTTAAAGAGATGGCCATCAAAGCTTAAAAGTTATTTTCCAAAACAAGTTCCATACAGGTCCTAATGGCATGTTTGGTGTCAAAACTTAAATCAGAATGCCTACATAGATATTCATAAAACCAGTCAAGCCCCTCCTCATGTGGGATTACTGAAAATAGATGCTTGATGTCCAAGGTTTGCATAATAAGGTCATCATCATACATATCTGGGTGTATTCTACCTAAAAAATCCCATGAATCTTTAATAATCCAATGCGTCTTTTCCACTAGACCTTTCAACTGATCGTCCACAAATTAGGCCAACCCATATGTTTTCGAAGCCTTGGTGTCCACAATTGGACGTAGAGGGGGGTTCTGGATGGATTTATGTATCTTCGGGATGCCGAAGATGGTAGGTGTTCTGCGGGTTTTACACTCTAAGAACGTATGTGTGTCAATACTTATCTGTCGATTAAGTAATAATTCCTCAATGGTCAAATCAATGTTCCTATAGGCTAGATTCATCTCACTGACTGACACTTCTCGATAAGTGTCAGTGTACAATAGATCAAACATTTTACTATTGTAATCCAAATAATTCATAATGACCAGCTCTCCCCATTATCAGGTTTCATAAGCCTGATGTTATTGTTACTAATGATGTCTTGAAGTAACATCCATTCTTTTTCGTCGAAATTGTTAACATAATCCCTGTGGTTATTATTCAAAATGATTTTCCTAAGTTCATTTTCACAAAATGTCTCATAAATCACAAGAAGAGGGTGGGTAGGTGGAATAAAGGTGCTGGGTCTATGCAACTGGTGGGCATTTTGAGTAATAATAGTATTACCAAAATGTACCCCTAAATTTAATTTCCTCACGTACATTTTAAGGTTTAAAATACTGTCAACAACATTTGCTGATCTCCCCGGGACAAAATTCAACCCTTTCGCGAACAAATCAGCCCAATCAACATCAACACAAACTTGACTAAAATTATAAATAGTATAATCAGCATCATCGTTTTGAATGACCTGCATAACTTGCTCACAGGGTCACAGGGTTCATCTACCTCCGGTAGACCCCCTCCCTCCCCTCCATGATGGATAATGGTTGTAGTTGTTGTTCTGATAATACATTTGTCCCTTCCTCTCCCCCCTCTGCTCCCTGTTCCTCTCAGATGATCTCAGGGGAGGGGGTCCACGGGGACATCCCCGTTTAAATACTCATTGTCAACAGGATTATCACTGACCACATCATTCACATCATTTTGTTCATTAAAATAAACAGAGTCCTGCCCTTTAGGGGGGGTCAGGGTAAGCTTTACCAGTTTCATAATCAATCTTGTCCCTATTTAGTTTATGTTGTTTCCTAGCCCTAAGTTCAACCAACCCATTATCCACATGTTTACATACATTTAAAAAATTGTTCTTTTTACTAGCAAACAATAAATCATTCTTAATACTCAGTTCTACTTTTTCAATGTCTCTAATAAGTAAGGACATTTTCCTGATGTTCTTCGTCTTCCATTGCTGCAGTCCTGACTATTGGGTATAGTCCGCGTCCAGTCGGCCCGAATACCAGAGTATAAGGCTGACGTCGGTCAGGGCGCATTAGACTGACGTCAGTACGTCAGAGTACTAATGCGCATGACCGACGTCATATCCTCAGTCTTTTTTGCCGCATGGTCCGATGCAGAAGCAGTTTTGCGAGTGCAGGTTGGCGTACTGAAATATTTCCGAAACCGGAGTTTCAGACCGAAACAGAGTTGGCTAAGTACCCGTTAGAACATTTTGGTTTTTTCTTGCCTCAGTATTTTACCGGATGTCAGAAAAAGTGAATAACTGTATTTCTTGTGGGAAACAGATACCTTATAGGGATTATCATACCTTGTGTATACCTTGTTTAGGGCCTGAGCACGACGTTGTTGGTTGCCGCTCTTGTGCTAGGTTTAACAAACGCACTATTAAGAGGAGGTTAGACTGTGCCAGGTTAGTGTTTGGGAAGCGTTGCAATTATAAAATGCCGTCGGATGCTCCGACGCCCGCTTCCTCCAAGAAGCGCAAGGATAAAACAGTGAAGCCTAGGGTTGAGGAACCGGCAGGCCCGGACGTCGGTTCTTTAGAAGGCTCAGTGGAGCCGGAGGTTTTGCCAGGAGTTTCCATGGAGTCCCAGGCAGAAACTATACTCTTACAGGATGTGCCTTCTCAGGAGGTAGGCCAGGCTGAGGGGGCTTCTCAGGTGACTGTTCTTCCCTCTCTTCCCAAGGTAGTTAGAGCCTCTCCTTCTGTTGCCAAAACTTCTTTGAGAGGTAGGCCTAGTTCAGCTTCAGTGGGGGCTTCTCCTAGCATTTCGGGTTCTGTACCTAAGAAACATATGCTTAAAATGGCAGAAGATTTGATTACTATGATTAGGGGTTCTATGCCCCCGCCTGATAAGAGGCCTAGGGTGGAACCGGAGTTTGATAGTTTTGAACAGTGTTCAGAGGCTTCAGAATCTTCTGTGGAAGATATGCAGGAGTATCCTACTTATTCTGATTCTGATGTGGATGATTCCACTCCTACAGCTTCTCCGCCTGAGGATTTCTCATTTTCAGAGACTTTGCATTCCATGAGGGAGCATTTTAAATGGGAAGGCCAGGATTACTCTGATTCCAGGAAAAGGCTTAGGGAGTTTTTGTTTTTACCCCAGCATAGGCCTTTAGCTATTCCTCCTGTGTTGAATGTGGTGGAAGATGTTTTTGCAGAGGCTTCCCTGAACCCTGACTCTTTGCCTCCTGCTCCTGTTAAGCCTGATAGGTATTATAGGGTGCCCGAAGCTCATAAATATTTGTTTAAGAGTCCTAGGGCGGACCCAGAAACTATTTCTCAAGGGCCTAAGGGTGTAAAGGCTTCTGTGGTTAAAAATCCTGTTCCCACTGATAAAGAGGCAAGGGCTTTGGATAGGTGGGGAAAGAAAGTGTATACTTCTTCCACTCTAGCCATGAGAGCTTTGAATTGTCAGTTTCACATGCTAAAATATCAGAATTATCTCCTTTCACAATTGAAATCTAAGGTGGATGCTTTGGCGGAAGGTATTGAGTGTAAAGAGTTGCTGGATTTGGTTCATGTGTCTGAACAAGTGGGTAAGCATTCTTTGCAATGTGGTTTTGATGCTGTACAGGCCTCCTCGAGGGTGGCTGCTACCAGTTCTGTTCTTCGCAGGCATGCCTGGTTGAAGGATCAGAATTTAGCTGAGCATGTTAAGACAAGGATTTTGGATGCTCCTTTACAGTCTGATGTTTTGTTTGGTTCGCCTGTGGAAGCAGTTTTAAAGAAAATGGAGGACAAAGCTAAGTCTATGCAAACTGTTAAAGATTTTTTGCAGGTGCAGCCACCGAAGTTTAGTAGAAATTGGCCTGCTAAGGGGTGGACTTATCCTGCTTATGATTCTCAGTCTAGAGGTAGGCCTAGACGTGGTAGGGGCAGGGCTCAAGGTTCTTTCAGGCCTAGAACAGGAAGTTCACCTGCTCAGACTTCTGGTGAGGGCAGGGGTCAGTCCTTTCGTAAACAGACCCAATGACCTGTCTTTTCAGCTGCCAGCAGATTCACGTTTGGCAGCTCCTTTGGGAGGAAGACTGTCTCTTTTCAAAGAAAATTGGGATTTAATTACTCAAGACAAATGGGTGTTGGATATCATTCACCACGGTTACAGATTTTATTTCCATACAATGCCCCCTTTCAAAGGCATGCCAGACGTTCCTCCTCCACAAAGAAAAGAGGCTCACAAGCAAGTTTCACAGTTACTTCACATAGGGGCCATTCAGCCAGTCCCTGTATCAGAAAGGGGCCTAGGATTTTATTCTCGCCTGTTCCTTGTACCAAAGAAGGGAAACACGTGGAGACCAATTTTGGATTTATCTATCCTCAACACTTATCTGGACATTCCCAAGTTCAAGATGTTGACGTTACAACAGCTTTTACCTCTGCTGGGCAAAGATCACTGGATGGTAACTTTAGATCTCAAAGAAGCTTACCTTCATGTGCCTATAAGGCTAAGTTGCAGGAAGTATCTGCGGTTTCGAGCTGGAAATTCTCATTATCAGTTCTCTGCATTGCCCTTTGGCTTATCTACTGCGCCCAGAGTGTTCACAAAGGTTCTGGCTCCAGTGATAGCTTACTTCAGGCTTCAAGGAATTCAAATCTATCCTTACTTGGACGACTGCCTGTTTCTGGCTCAAGAAAAGGGAGTTCTTCTACAGCACCTGGAATATGTTATCGCAGTGCTAAGATGCCTAGGGTATTCTGTGAACGAAATAAAGTCCAGTCTAGTACCCTCTCAAGACATGTGCTTTCTGGGTGTGAGACTGAATACAGCAGCCCAGATGGCCTTTTAACCCCGGACAAACAAAAGAGTCTGTCACTTTACTTCCATCAACTATCTCATCAGTCCGTGCTGACTGCAAGGACAGTCCTTCAAGCATTAGGGTTCATGGCATCTTGTATTCTGGTGCTTCCCAATGCCAAACTGCATATGAGGAAGTTACAATGGTATCTCAAAAATGTATGGACACAGCACTGCCAGGATTTGGACACTGTCATTCAAATAATACCTTGCCTTCAGAAAGAATTCTTGTGGTGGGCTCAGGAATGTCACCTAAACAAGGGACTCTCTGTGACCCGGCCAGAGGCAAGCCAGATCTTAACGACAGATGCCTCGGACATTGCTTGGGGAGCTCATCTAAATGGAAAGTGGATACAAGACAAGTAGCCTGCCAGACTACAGCATCTACATATCAACATGAAAGAGATGTTAGCAGTCCAGTTTGCATTAATGGCTTTCAAGGAGTTACTTCTTCCAGGGCAGGTGTTGATTCTAACAGACAACACAACTGTCATGTGGTACATCAACAAGCAAGGGGGAACACATTCTTATCCTCTATGCAGGCAAGCAATGATTTTATGGGAGACTGCGCTAAGCCTGCAACTAACTCTTCAGGCAAGGTTTCTGCCAGGAGCACAGAACTCCTTAGCAGATGTGTTAAGCAGACAAATCATGGATCCCCACGAGTGGAAACTGGATCTTCATGTATTTCAGAAACTGACAGTGTCATGGGGAACTCCAGACATAGATCTGTTCGCTTCTCCACTAAACCACCAGCTGCCAAAGTATTGCACAAAGGGGTTTCATCACACAGCTTGGAAAGTGGATGCTCTGTCTTTCAGTTGGAAAAACCTTCATGTGTATGCCTTTCCACCTCTACCTCTTCTTCCAAAGGTACTGTTAAAGGTCAGACAAGACAGGCCAAGGATGATTTTGATAGCTCCAGATTGGCCTCGGCAACACTGGTACCCTCTACTACGGAGTCTGGTAAAGAAGCCTCCATGGCCTTTACCTCTGATTCCTCATCTGTTATCTCAGAAGGACGGTCATCTGCTCAATGTCAAGCTACACTCTCTTCATCTAACAGCTTGGCATATTCTGTGTTGAAACACAGCAGGTCTCAACTTCCTCAACAAGTTTTAAATGTGATTATGGAAGCTAGAAGACCTAGTACAAGGAAAGTGTATGCAGAAAAATGGAAGAGATTTTTATTTTGGAGTACAGCAAAGAATTTGGAGATTTCTGAGCCTGATTTGAGTGTGGCTCTTCAATATCTTACTGAATTATTGGACAAAGGTTTGTCCTTCTCTTCCATAAAGATTCATGCTGCAGCAATTTCAGCTCACTATGATTGTGACCCACCTTTGTTTTCGCATCCTTTGTTCAAGCAGTTTCTTAGGGGGGCAAAGAATATAAGACCCCCACGTAGAGCTCCTACTCCTGCTTGGGATCTCAATTTTGTGTTGGAAAAACTTACTCTACAACCTTTTGAGCCTGCAGCTACTGCTGAATTGAAATACTTGTCATGGAAGACTGCTTTTCTGTTGGCTATTACCTCTGCTAGAAGGGTGTCTGAGTTGCAGGCCCTTATGGCAGTAGAGCCCTTTTTGATTTTCCATAAGGATAGGGTATCATTACGTACTAATCCTTCTTTTATGCCTAAGGTGGTTTCTAGTGTGGCTTTAAACCAAACTATTCATTTGCCTACGTTTTTGCAGACCCTCAAAATAAAGGGGAAAAGATTTTGCACACTTTAGATGTACACAGGCAATTGCGTTATTATTTAAGCAGGACTAAGGATTTTAGGCAGTCTCAGCAGTTGTTTGTTTCTTTTGCTTTGAGTTCTCAGGGCAAGCCTGTGTCAAAACAAACTATTTCTAGGTGGATTGGCTTTTGCATTGCATTTTGTTATTCCCATCATGGCAAGGAGATTCCAGCTGGGATTAGGCCTCATTCCACTAGGGCTACTGCCACTTCAACAGCATTTCTAAGGGGTGGCAACTAAGGATATTTTGGAAGCAGCTACTTGGAGTTCAGTGCATACTTTCTCTAAGCATTATCACCTTCCTATCTACTCTAAGTCTAGGGCTGGTTTTGCCACAGCTGTTTTGCAAGGCATGTTGTCAGCTCCTACTTCTTTATAATTTGCCAGCCTCCCTTACCTCTGCTTTGGGATTCTACCCAATAGTCAGGACTGCAGCAATGGAAGACGAAGAACATAGTACAGTTTTGTACCTACCATAAATGTAGATGTTCGAGGATTCCATTGCTGCAGTCCAATTTACCTCCTCCTTCCCTCTATTTAGGGGTGGTTGTGTAGGTGAGTTTACATGCTTATATTTTTGTACATATTGTTGTATATATTGTACATGTTTTTGGTGCAGGTTTTTTGGGACTTGTCTTTTTGGGGTCTTCTGACATCTGGGGCAAGAAAAGACTGAGGATATGACGTCGGTCATGCGCATTAGTACTCTGACGTACTGACGTCAGTCTAATGCGCCCTGACCGACGTCAGCCTTATACTCTGGTATTCGGGCCGACTGGACGCGGACTATACCCAATAGTCAGGACTGCAGCAATGGAATCCTCGAACATCTACATTTATGGTAGGTACAAAACTGTACTTTGTTATCGCTGATGAGAATTCTTAAAAACTCACATCTCTGTCTGTTGAAAAACCCAATTAAGTCTTGATACAACATGTGAGTTCTTAGTCAGCTCAGTAGGATATTTCCACAGTCTCAGTCCTTTTGGAATTTGCTCTCGTTCTATGCATTGTCGCAGGTACGAGTTTTCCAACTGTAGTTTCTTATACTTAAAAGTTAGTTCTAAGGTGAAGGTTAGGGTGCATGATCTTGAAAAAATATTGTTGGAATGTAATCTATCTCTAACCTTTCCATCATCAATACTACAACCACTGAATAAAATTATTACTATTAGCCCATTCCGTCTTTTGACAGTAACCTCATTTTTTATTTCTTTTAAAAAATTCATAGGGTAACCCCTTCTTCTAAACATATCAATAAGTTTATCACATTCTATTTGGAAGTCCCCTTCATCTGACACCACTCTAGCGATTCTGATAAATTGTGCACCCCTAACCTTCACACCTTGGATTTTTATGAAATCAAAAACACATTGGTTAATTTTTGGCCAGTGATGTTACTGGACCAGGATGTCTCTAAAATCATAGGGGATAAACCAATGATTGTCTACAAAAAAGATTATAGCTTTAAAGCACTCCTGGAAAGACAGAAGAAAGAGAACAAAACTAGTGGATGCCTTAAATGTGGTAGGTGTGGGCAGTGCGTATATGTTATGGAGAGTGAATATATATTTATCAAGAATTTTGAACGAATCTACCCCAGTAAAAAACTTTTTTTTTTTCGAAAAGGGTGGTATATATTGCTAAGTGCAGGTTATGCAACGTATTTTATGTGAGTAAAACGAAAAGGGCCTTTAAGCAGAGAGTATATGAGCACTGCTATGATATTAAATGCAAAAATAAAAACAATGCACTTTTCAATCATGTGGACAAATATCCAATGCATTTTTTAGGTTTTTTGCCATTGATCATGCGGACCTGGGACCCCGGGGTGGCCCAGTGGATGATTATTTAGAATTATTAGAGTTAAAATGGCAAATTAAGTTGAATGCAGGCTCATATCCCTGCGTATAAGTATTATGCCCTTGTTGAAGCTAAGAGCTTTGTTTTATATTTAAAAAATATTCAAAAAGTATTTAAAAATATTTAAAAGTTTTTTATTGTTACTTCATGGGTTTATTACCCCATTTTTTGTATCACAGTATTTACAGTTTTTTGTTATATATTTATATACATTTATATTCATTGGTGATATGTATGTGTGTTTACATTTTTATATTTATTTGCAATATGGGAGTATACTTTTTCATATGCCATGGCAATTTAAATCAGGTATTACTTCCTTTAAATATGTGCATTAGTTGACAGGAAGTGATCTAATAGCAGGATGTGATGTCAGGGTTTTTGCCTTTTCGGAGGGTATTTTAATTCTTTCAGTTGTATTATGTGTATTCTGATGAAGTTGGTTATTCCGACGAAAGCGCTTAATCTGTGGTCTATAGTGTTTTGAGTGTGGTTTTATTGAGAACCCAATAAACTGTCACTACGAGTACCTGCTGAGTGGTTGTCTGGATACCTTATATTTGTTTTTCTTGGTTTGTGTTTCCTTTGGACAGAACAGTTGGTTTATGGAGGAAGGTAGAGGTGATAACACTCCCAGCGGTATGGATGTATCTTCTGTTGCTGAGGCGTTAGCTGCATTAGCCGCTTCAGTTAAGGAACTCAATAGCAAAATTGACATTTTATTTAATTGGCAGACAACTAAAATTAATAGTAATGACAATGGGGTTCCTGCTTCGCAGAATACTGCATTGTGTGAGTCTTTCATCACGCCAGCACAAAGACCATGCAACAACCCTGGTTGCACACTTGATGGTGCTGTTGGATCGAGTATTTTATCTGGTTTTGTTACTGGTGTTTTACGTTCAGCTTCTGGAGTTGCTGACGTGTCTTTTTCTATGGAAGATTGGCCTAGAAGTGAGACGATACTGGAGGATAATCAGGAACGGCTCAATGAATCTTATACGGGTATGGAGCATCAATTGGGTCATTTTCAGGAACTAACTTTTAAGTATAAGAAACTACAGTTGGAAAGCTCGTACCTGCGACAATGCATAGAACAAGAGCAAATTCCAAAAGGACTGAGACTGTGGAACTATCCCTCTGGGCTGACTAAGAACTCCCAGTTGTATCAAGACTTAATTGCGTTTTTCAACAGACAGGGATGTGTGTTTTTAAGAATGCTCATCAGCGATAACAACAGGAAAATGACCTTATTTATTACAGACATTGAAAAAGTAAAACTGAGTATTAAGAATGATTTATTGTTTGCTAGTAAAAAAATGATTTTTTAAATGTATTTAAACATGTAGACAGTGGGTTGGTTGAAATTAGGGCTAGGAAACAACATAAACTAAATATGGACAAGATTGATTACGAAACTGGTAAAGCTTACCCTGACCCCCCTAGAGGGCAGAACTCTGTTTATTTTAATGAAAAAAAACAATGATGTGAATGATGTGGTCAATGATAATCCTGTTGACAATGAGTATTTAAACGGGGATGTCCCCGTGGACCCCCCCTCCCCTGAGAAGATCCGAGAGGTTCAGGGAGCAGAGGGGGGAGAGGAAGGGACAAATGTATTATCAGAACAACAACTACAAGCATTATCCATCATGGAGGGGAGGGAGGGGGGCTACCGGAGATAGTTGAACCCTGTGAACAAGTTATTCAGGTCATTCAAAATGATAATGCTGATTTTACTATTTATAATTTTTGTCAAGTTTGTGTTGATGTTGATTGGGCTAATTTGTTTGCGAAAGGGTTGAATTTTGTCCCAGGGAGATCAACAAATGTTGTTGACAGTCTTTTAAACCTTAAAATGTACGTTAGGAAATTAAATTTAGGGGTACATTTTGGTAATACTATTATTACTCAAAATGCCCGCCAGTTGCATAGACCCAGCACCTTTATTCCACCTACCCACCCTCTTCTTGTGATTTATGAGACACTTTGTGAAAATTAACTTAGGAAAATCATTTTGAATAATAACCACAGGGATTATGTTAGCAATTCGGACGAAAAAGAATGGATGTTACTTCAGGACATTATTAGTAACAACAACATCAGCCTTATGAAACCTGATGAGGGGGAGGGCTGGTCATTATGAATTATTTGGATTACAATAGTAAAATGTTTGATCTATTGTACACTGACACTTATCGAGAAGTGTCAGTCAATGAGATGAATCTAGCCTATAGGAACATCGATTTGACCATTGAGGAATTGTTACTTAATCGACAGATAAGTATTGACACACATACGTTCTTAGAGTGTAAAACCCCAGAACATCTACCATCTTCGGCATCCTGAAGATACATAAATCCATCCAGAACCCCCTTCTACTTCCGATTGTGGATGCCAATGCTTCGAAAACATATGGGTTGGCCAAATTTGTGGACCATCAATTGAAAGGTCTAGTGGAAAAGACGCCTTGGATTATTAAAGATTCATGGGATTTTTTAGGTAGAATATATCTAGTTATGTATGATGATGGCCTTATTATGGCCACCTTGGACATCAAGGATCTATTTTCAGTAATCCCACACGAGGAGGGGCTTGACTGGTTTTATGAATATCTATGTAGGCATTCTGATTTAAGTTTTGACACCAAACATGCCATTAGGACCTGTATGGAACTTGTTTTGGAAAATAACTTTTTAAGCTTTGATGGCCACCTCTTTAAGCAAACTTTAGGAGTGGCCATGGGAGCATGCTGTGCCCCTGTGTTTGCCAACGTGGTTTTGGCACACTAGGAGGAGGAGGAGGAATACATTATGAATTCATGCTACAAAGACCATTGGGTCCTATATGGTCATTATTTGGATAACATAGTCCTTTTATGGAAAGGGGGTGAGGACAAATTAGGTGAGTTTTTTGAAAACCTTAATAGTACCAATGATTTTTTATAATTTTCCCCTGAACTCTGACATAGAGAGCTTGAATTTTTTAGATGTCACTATTGTGAGGGATTATATGAGTAAATCTTTTATATCTAAGCTGTACAGGAAACCTACAAATTCGAATACATTTTTACATTTTGAGAGCTGGCACCCGATTCATCAGAAAAAGTCCCTAGTTAAGGGACAATTTATCAGAATCGCTAGAATGGCATCAGATGAAGGGGACTTCCAAACAGAGTGTGATAAACTTATTGATATGTTTAGAAGAAGGGATTACCCTATGAATTTTTAAAAAGAATCAAAAATGAGGTTACTGTCAAAAGACAGAATGGGTTAATTGTAAAAATTGTATTCAGTGGTTGTGTTATTGATGATGGAAAGGTTAGAGATAGATTACATTCCAACAATATTTTTTTAAGATCGTGCACCCTTACCTTCACCTTGGATTTTTATGAAATCAAAAACACATTGGTTAATTTTTGGCCAGTGATGTTACTGAGGATGTCTCTAAAATCGTAGGGGATAAACCAGTGATTGTCTACAAAAAAGATTATAGCTTTAAAGCACTCTTCAAAAGACAGAAGAAAGAGAACAAAACTAGTGGATGCCTTAAATGTGGTAGGTGTGGGCAGTGCCCATTTGTTATGGAGGGTGAATATATATTTATCAAGAATTTTGGACGAATCTACCCCAGTAAAAAACATTTTTGTTTTTCGAAAAAGATGGTATATATTGCTAAGTGCGGGTTATGCAGCATATTTTATGTGGGCAAAATGAAAAGGGCCTTTAAGCAGACAGTATATGAGCACTGCTATGATATTAAATTAAAAAATAAAAACAATGCACTTTTCAATCATGTGGACAAATATCCAACGCATTTTGTTAGGTTTTTTGCCATTGATCATGCGGACCTGGGACCCCTGGGTGGCCCAGTGGATGATTATTTAGAATTATTAGAGTTAAAATAAGAAGTTATGTACCTCCCATAATGTTCCATGTTAGTTGTCTTCTTCTCGCCTTCTTTCTTGCTGGATGGGTTCGGAGCCGATCCTCGGCTCCGACTCGGCCAATACTAAAGCTCGAGAGCTAATTCCACCGGCTCGAAGCTCCCCTATATCCCACAATGCTAGGCGGTAACTACTCAGATCTCGTTTGATAGCTATACCAAGCAACCCTAGTCTCCATAGAATGGAGAAGGGAAACCCACCTCAAAACAACCTGCGTGAAAGGTATCGCAGACCTAAGAAAGGAGAAAAGGAGGTGGAAGAACGTGTGGGAATGATGACTTCCAGAGGAAGAACACAAACTGAATTCCTGTCGGTCTGTCCAGGCTTGGGGGAAGGAGGGTGGGACGCAAGAAAGAAGGTGAGAAGAAGACAACTAACATGGAACGTTATGGTAGGTACATAACTTCTTAATGTTAAGTTGTCTATCTCGCCTTCATTCTTGCTGGATGGGACTGCGTCCCTAGCACCTTATCCCGGGTGGCCTATCGGAACAGAGTCTTGAGAACAGTGGAACCAAAGTTGGCACGGCTTCTGGAAACCATGTCCAATTTGTAATGTGAAATGAAGGTATGAGGAGAAGCCCAGGTGGCTGCTGCACAAATGGAATCTATTGGCAGCCTATCCTGAAAAGCTACAGATGTAGCTAATGCCCTAGTTGAATGAGCTCTAGGTCTTGAGGGTAGTTTTTGATGTCTGATCTCATAGATGAAGGTAATTGTAGAGGTGAGCCATCTAGAGAGGGATACTTTAGTAGCAGGAAGGCCCAATTTCCTTCCGTGATACGACAGAAACAATTGATCAGATTTCCTGAATTGTTTAGTCCTGTCTAAGTAATATCTAAGTTGGCGATGAACATCCAAAAAATGTAGCTTTTGTTCCGACCTGTTTGAATAGTTAGGGAAAAAGACGGGGAGATCAATAATTTGGTTTAGGTTTACTAGAGAGGAAACTTTAGGTAAAAAGGATGGATTAGTACGGAGGGATACCCTATCTTTGTGAAACACTAAGTAAGGAGGACGACTGCACAGAGCATGGAGTTCAGATACCCTTCTCGCTGAAGTTATAGCTACCAGAAAAAGTGTCTTCCAAGAAAGCAACTTCAGAGAACATGAAGCCGGTTCAAGGGGAAGGATTAAGGATGCCAGAACCAAGTTCAAATCCCATTGAGGTGGGGGATCTTTGATTGGAGGTTTGAGAAGAAATACGCCCTTAAAAAGGCTTTACAGAGTTTGTGAGCCATGATGCTAGACTCGAGACACCAACATGAAAATTAGATATGGCAGCCAATTGAACTCTAATGGTAGATGCAGATGATCCTAAATGAAAGAGTTCTGCTAGAAAGTCTAGAATAGACTGGATAGGTGCAGTAAAGGGATCTATGTTTTTTGATGTTGCCCAAAAAGAGAAGCGTTTCCATTTGCTACTATAAATCTTCCGGGTAGAAGATTTATGAGAGGCTATCAAGATATCTCGGACCGAGCGAGATATTGAGGGAAGCCTGGCTAAGGTTGGAATCGGAGAAACCACGCTGTGAGGTTTAGAGAAAGCAGAGATTGGTGCAGCTGACCCGATTGGTGGGTTAACAGATCTGGTACTGGGTCCAGATGCCAAGGCTGCTCCAAAAGGTAACGATGAAGAAACGGAAACCATATCTGTCAAGGCCAGTAAGGGGCAATGAGGATCATTGTCACTCTCAAAGCGATGGCTTTCTGAATTAATTGAGATATCAGTGGAAAGGGGGGAAAGGCATATAGAAGTCCCCGGGGCCAATCGTGGACTACAGCGTCTCTAGTGGGATGGCCTGGTAATGGGAAGAGAGTGAAGAAGTCGTGACACTTGCTGTTTTGGGGAGTAGCAAAAAGATCGCAGCAAGGCTGGCCCCATCTTAGGAATACTTCTTCTAGAACTGATTTCTTTAGAGACCACTCGTGGGGCATGAGAATTGCCCTGCTCAACTTGTCTGCAATAACGTTGGATTTCCCGGGAATGTGCATTGCTATCAGAAAACGCTGAGAAGAGATCGCCCATTGCCAAAGTCTGAGTGCCTCTCGACATAAAGGGTATGATCTGGTTCCGCCTTGTTTGTTGATGTACCACACTAAGGACATGTTGTCCGTCTGAATTGCAATAGTCCCAGTGGGAAGAGAGTCGTGAAGGGCTTGCAACGCTAAAAGCACTGCTCTCATCTCTAAGATGTTTATGTGCAAGTGGCACTCGAAAGGTTGCCACGTGCCTTGGACTGTCCTGCCCTGATAATGCCCCCCCCACCCGATCAGGGAGGCATCTGTTGTCAACGTGGCGACTGGGGGGGGAGCGTGACGGGTCTTCCTCGGAGAACTTGAGGTGATGTGATCCACCAAGACAGTTGATTCTTGCATGATTGAGTTATCAATATGGTATGGGACATCGGGAGCTGCTGAAAGGACCATTGAGTAAACAACATCCATTGGAGAATCCTCATGTGGAAGCGAGCTAAGGGGAGAAGGGGAATAGCTGCTGCCATGAGTCCTAACACCTTCAAAACTAGTCTGGCTTTGACTTTGTTGCATTGTAAGAGAAGGGAAACTTGTTTTCGAATGTCTGACACTCTCTGCTCTGTGAGTCTGGCTGAAAGATTGTGTGTGTCTAAGGTGGCGCCTATAAAGGTAATAGATTGACAAGGCGACAAGGCAGATTTTTCGAAATTTACTGAAATGCCTAGAGCTTGGCAAGATTGGATGGTGAAGTCCCTGGATAGAAGAAGCTGATGTCTGGTGGTGGCGGTAAGGAGCCAGTCGTCTAAATATGGAAACACCCTTGACGTCTCAAGTGAGCCGCGACCACTGCCATGCATTTGGTAAACACACGGGGGGCTGTAGTGAGACCAAAGGGCAGGGCCCTGAACTGGTAGTGACTGGCTCCCAGCCTGAAGCGGAGATATCTCCTGGAGCGTCTGTTCATCTTGATGTGGTAGTACGCGTCCTGAAGATCTATCGAGCACATCCAATTGTCCTGACTCAAGAAGGGTAGAATGGACTGTAGCGTGACCATCCGGAATTTTGTTTTTCTGACATACTTGTTTAAGTAGCTGAGATCCAGTATGGGTCTCCAGTCCCCTGTTTTCTTTGGTACCAAAAAGAATTTGGAGTAGATTCCGGATCCTTGCTGGTCTGCTGGGACTCTTTTTGACAGCAGCTTTGAAATTTCTAATGCTGCTTGTTCCCTTAGACTGGGTGGAACATCTGGAAGGGATCCTTTGGGTTGGGATGGGATGTGAATAAAGGGAATTTTGTAACCCTCGGATATGATCGACTGTACCCATTTGTCTTGAGTAAGGGAAAGCCAGGCTTTTGGGTACAGGGATAACCTTCCCCCGACTGCCTCCGAAGGTGGACAGCCGGGCAGCCCCTCAGGGATGCTGAAAGGGTTTATCAGAGAACATTTCTCTGCTACCCTGGTTTTGCGGGCCTCCTCTGCCTCTAGGGCGGCGTCTATTATTATTCCCCCCTCTGCCTCTAGAGGGGAATCGACCTTGTGCGTCAGATGAGACTCCCTGGGATTGTTTACTGAACCACATCTTTCCTCCCCTCTGACCTTTGGGATAGGGTCTAGAAGGGGTAGAAAAACGGACTCCTACGGCAGAGAGAGTCTTACCTTCTACCTCACATCTGGTCAATGTATCCTTCACCTGTGGACCAAACAAGGATGATCCATCAAAGGGAGAATTGGTGAAGGACGCCTTGAAAGGGTCCGCAAAGTTGCACAGCCACATCCAGGCATGACGTCATAAGGCAACACTTGTGCCTGCGGCTCTACTCGCCCCATCCGCAATTCAGGGTTGCCAACTGGGAGTTCATTCTGTCTTGGAACCCCTCAGCTGTAGGATCCTTTATCACTTCACCCATATCCTTGAGTAAATCTCTCTGGAGATGAGTGAAGTGGCATAAGTAGTTCAGCGACCGCATTGAAAAGGTCGCTGATGAGAACATCCGCTTGCCATACCTGTCCATGGTCCTAGATTCCTTATTAGGAGGATGGACAGGAACCGAAGGATCAGCTAACTCCTTAGTGGCCGCAGCCACCACCATGGCATCAATGGGGACACCTCTGGATAAAAAATCTTTACCTCTAGGGGCAGTAATAAATTTAGATGGCCTCCTCAGGGTGGGTTCCACTGAATCAGGAGCCGTCCAGGCCTTCCTTGCCACCACTTCCATAAGGGGGTCAAAGGGAGGGGACACCCAGGAGGTAGAAGGGCGAGAGCCAAACGCCTCAAGATACATTGACTCATCCTCCGAAGGGTTAAGGGCTGGCCAGTTCCCCCTCTGTTTCAGGATCTCAAGGATGTCGGCAAAGGAGACATCCTCAGAGGGGGATCGAGGGGAACCTTCAGATTCCTCTAAGTCAGTGTCAGAGGTGACAGACTCAGGGGAGTCAATGTGCTTCCTCTTGCACTGCCTCTTCCTAGGGGGATCTCCTACCGGGTCAGGAGAGGCCTCGGAAGAGGAGGAAATTCCCAATGGGGAAACTTGAGGAGTTGGCTCTCTGCAGTCTAATGCAAGGGGGTGGGTAGAAATCACCGCAGGCACTGTAGATGGAGGGGCTGATGGAGCTGACTGTGGGGCAGACCCTGGTTCTAGCACGCTCCGCATGACCTCGAAGGCACCCCTATCAGGCAAGGCCGGAGGTCCCCGCTCCGAAGAGACAAGGACCCCCCCGGCACCGACAGGGACGGCTCCGAAGCCAATGTCGGAGCCGAACTCACCAGCGCCGAAGCCCCGAGAGGGAGAGCGGGGTCGGACAAGGGTCCGATGCCACTCGCCCCCTCGGAGCCGACGAGGGAAGCTCGGCGCCGAGATCCCTCCAAGGAGGAGATCGGAGCAGACGACGGAGCCGAAAGGGAAGGTATCGGATCCGATGCACCGACAGTCATGGCTCCGACAAGCCCTGGCTCCGAACTCAAAGGAGTCGGAGGGGGAATATATTGGGGAACGGAAATAGCCACTGACTGCTGAGTCGGGCTATGCAGCACTTGGGCCAGTGCCTCGGACTTGAGAAGTCTGCTCACTACCCTTTGCAAATCGTGGTCAGATAGCCTGGAAGACCATGAGGAATGTGTTCTATGGCTCCGTTCAGAAAGAAGAGGGGATCCTGTCGCCGAGTGCACGGAGCCGATAGAGAGGGATCTAGATCTCTTCCTAGAATGTTGCTCCGATAAGAGTATCGGAGCCAACAGAGTTTTATCAACCTCGGCTCCAGCCGGAGCCGAGGTAACAGTATGAGGCTTGGAAACATCGGCTCCGGCCGGAGCCGATGTCGAAGCAGACTTTATATTTCCAGAAGTCGACTCAGAAACCGGAGCCGACTGTTTGGAAGTTTTAGAAGGCTTCCCCGACACAGAATGAGTCGGGGGGCCTTCAGGCTTTAATAAGCCACGCAAGATTAATTTATTCTTATGTTCCTGCAGGACTCTAGGGCTAAAACCATGGCAAACAGCACAAGAGTCCTGCAGGTGCAAAGGTCCCAGGCAATACACACAAGAAGTGTGACCGTCTGTCAGAGACATTTTCTGACAGCACGAGTCACACTTCTTGAAGCCTGAGACCTTCGATTCCTTAGACATAATAAAAGGTCCACACACACACACACACACACACACACACACACACACACACACACACACACACACACACAGGCCTTAATTAAAAATAAAATACCAGTCACACAAGGGGACTAGAAGGGGCCTAAGGCCTAAAACTAAAAGGGAAATAAAAGAAGGAATTAAGGGCAACAAAGTTGTCGAACCAGGAAAAGGGGTATTTAAAACTAAAGGTTTTAGTGAAAAGAGAGTACTAGGGGTCTAAGATTGAAAATTTTAGAATTAAATCTTTGACTAACCTGCCAGAGCCGGTAGAAAAGCACCTCGTCAGCTAAGCGGCAAACGAGATCTGAGTAGTTACCGCCTAGCATTGTGGGATATAGGGGAGCCTCGAGCCGGTGGAATTAGCTCTCGAGCTTTAGTATTGGCCGAGTCGGAGCCGAGGATCGGCTCCGAACCCATCTAGCAAGAATGAAGGCAAGATAGACAACTTAACATTGGCAAATTAAGTTGAATGCAGGCTCATATCCTGGCATCAACGAGCGTATAAGTATTATGCCCTTGTTGAAGCTAAGAGCTTTGTTTTATATTTAAAAAATATTTTAAAAGTATTTAAAAAATATTTAAAAGTTTTTTATTGTTACTTCATGGGTTTATTACCCAATTTTTTGTATCACAGTATTTACAGTTGTTTGTTATATATTTATATATATTTATATACATTTATATTTATTGGTGATATGTATGTGTCTTTACATTTTTATATTTATTTGCAATATGGGAGTATACTTTTTCATATGTCTTGGCAATTTAAGTCAGGTATTATTTCCTTTAAATATGTGCATTAGCTGACAGGAAGTGATCTAATAGTAGAATGTGATGTCAGGGTTTTTGCCTGTTGGGAGGGTATTTAAATTCTTTGAGTTGTATTATGTGCATTCTGATGAAGTTGGTTATTCCGACGAAAGCGCTTAATCTGTGGACTATAGTGTTTTGAGTGTGGTTTTATTGAGAACCCAATAAACTGTCATTACGAGTACCTGCTGAGTGGTTGTCTGGATACATTATGTTTGTTTTTCTTATTGTAATGTAACATTGGCACTAAATGCCCGTCAGTGTGTGTACCTGTGAGTCACTACCTTGCTGTGGTTCAGGAGTTTGTCATAATTACTGGTACTAAATGCCAGTCTATGCACCTCTGTCGCTAGATTGCTGTGGTACAGGGGTTTGTCATAATGTAACACTGGCACTAAATGCCAGTCAGTATGCACCTCTGTCTCTACCTTGCTGTGGTACAGTGGCTTGTCATAATATCACATTGGTACTAAATGCCAGTCAGTGTGTACCTGTGAGTAGCTACCTTGCTGTGGTGCAGGGGTTGCCGTAATGTAAAATTGATACTAAATGCCAGTATGTAGCTTGGCACATCAATTCTTAATAATCTGAATGCAATGACACTAGTGGTTAAATGGTGCTGGATGAGCTTATAGTTTCATAGGTTGGTACTGGGCTATCTGCCCGAAGGCATATATTAGCCCAGCCACGTTGTGCGGTATTCACCGCCCCTTTAGTAGTTCCCTAGACCCTTGTAATAGCAGGTAGTACCCTTGGCCCCTGTCTAGTAGTGCTGTTGGTGTGATCCCTGGTGTGAACTTTCTGTTACCCATCCACTCATCAAAGTTCCTCTTGAAGAGTGATAGTGAGGGGCTCTGTCTTATGTAGATCGGGACCCTGTTCCATAGTAAGGGAAGTCTCTGCGAAGGGAATCTATCCCTCCAGCATGTTCTATTCATTGTTGTGTTGAGGTTTATATCCCTAGAGCGTGTAGCTCGAGTAGATTTGGTTTTGCTAAGATGGAGCATGTTCAACAATTCTGGGTTGGACATGGCTCTGTACACTAGACAGAGATCGCCTCTGAGAAAGCAGTATGCAACAGCGAACAGTCTTAGCTTTTTCAATCGTGCTGCATAGGGCAACTGTTTGAGGCCAGTAATCCTCTTGGTTAGGTACCTCTGTGGTCTCTCCAACTGCTGGAGATGTCTAGCCAGGTACATTCCAATTGGTGCATTGTACTCAATAAAGGGTCTGATGAGGGAAGAGTAGAGGGGCACCATTGCATCCTTAGATCTTGATGCGAACCCTTTCGTGATCAGATGGGTCACATAGAAGGATTTTCTAACCACTTTGGCAACATGGTTATCAAAGGAAAGCTGACTATCTACTTGGATCCCTAGATCTCTTATTTCTTCTTCAGATTTCAGGGGATTACCTCCTATGTTGTAGTTTGCGGGTACTCCCAAAGGGGATTACTACGCATTTTTTTGCATTTAGCTTGAGACCATGGCTTTGACACCATGCATCAGTCTCATTTAGGCCCTTCTGGAGGATCTCCATGTCGGCCGGAGACTCTATTATAGCACCCAGTTTGCAGTCGTCCGCAAACTTAGTCAGCCACAGCCCTTCCGTGCTTGCCTGTACTTCTGAGAAGTATATGCCAAACAGGAGGAGCCCCAGGACAGAGCCCTGAGGCACACCACTCATTACTGGTCTGGATTCGGACATAGATCCCGCTACTCTTACTTTATGGGATCTGTCTGAGAGCCAGTTTGTGATCCATCTTGTGACGTAAGGGTTTATGCCCAGGCTGGTGAGCTTATCAATAATACCTGACTGGGGAATGGTGTCAAATGCTTTAGCAAGGTCAAGGTAAGCCATGTGTACCTCCTTTACCTTATCTATAGCCTGAGTAACTGTCTCAAAGAAATCCACCAGGTTCAGGAGGCATGATCTGCCCTTGACGATGCCAAACTGTGTGGGGTCCAGCGACTGGAGGTTCCCAATCTCTCCATTTATGAGTTCCATAATGATTCGCTCCATAGCTTTACAGATCAGACTGGTCAGGCTTATTGGTCTGTAGTTCCCAGGGTCAGTTGTGGCCCCACCCTTGTGTAGCGGGACCACCATTGCTGTGCGCCATTCTATGGGCACATATCCTGTGGAGAGGCTGAGACTGAACAGGGTATTAAGATGCGGGGTTAATTCCTTTTGGAGCTCAGATGACACAGCCTGGGACACCATCTGGTCCCATGGAGGCAGTGTTTTTAGCTTTAGATAGAACCTTGTTAACCAATGTATCAGTAATAATTGGACTTACAAAATCCCCTGGAATGGTAATAGGCCCTGTAGGTGGTGGTGGGGGGGGGGGGGGGATTTGCACTGAACCTGTCAGCCAAGATGTTGGAAATGTCAGAAGGGTCAGTGTATTTTGTTCCATTTTGTACTAGCTCAGAACAGACCTGAGCATTGCCATTTAGGTTTTTGACGTAGCCATAGAAGGCTTTATGGTTATTCTTGGCAACTTTATTTTCAAAATTAGCTTTAGTTGACTTGATGAGGGCCATCAATTGCTTACTAATGCTGATCAGGGATGATTTTTCTACTTGAGATTTGGCCTTTTTTGTATAAGTCTCCTCCTTTTATTGTAAAGTTTGCTTAAGGCCGGGGTCCACCAGACTGGTTTCTTCTTGCTTGAGGAAGGAGTCTTGGCTTTATTTGGGATAGCACGGTCCATGCAATCCTGAAGCTGCATATAGAGTGCCATGGTGTAGGATTCTGCATCCTGGATATCATTATCCTTCTGCAAGGGAATAGTGAAGCTTTCCACTTCGGATGCAAGTAGTTTGAAGTTTGCTTTGGAAAGGTTTTTGACTATGGTTTCTTTGACTGGGGGAGGTGGAGGGGTGAGGATGTCCAGGGTTATCAGTTTGTGGTCAGATCTGACCAAGGAGGGAGTGATAACAGGTGTGGTACAATAGGTGCCCATATTTGTGATGATTAAATCCAATATGTTGTCCCCTCTAGTGGGGGAACATACTAGTTGTTCAAGGGCATTTTAATTTATAAATTCTATGAATCGCTGTGCATAGGAGTTGGAACATTGGTAGTTCACCCAGTCTATACCAGGGTAGTTGAAATCACCCAAAATTACGGTGTTGGGTAGGACCTTTATATTTTCAATGTCTCAAGAAATGCAGAGTGAGCATCTTGGGACATGGTGGGCGATCTATAACCGGCTACGACTTGAAATGTGGTTTTGCCTGCTGATAGTTGCGCATGGATGATCTCTGGGGCATCATGGTGCGCTACTAACCTGGAGATATGGGTATCCTTGATGAATATGGATACACCTCCACCCTTTGTACTGTGATCCGGTAACTGAGGCCAGAAGGTATGATATGAATTGTAACCTGGCAGTGCTGGGGTGCTCTCTTGAGCCTTGAACCAGGTTTCCGTCACTGCACAAACATCGATTTTCTCCATGCTGAGGAGAGCCTCGAGTGTGTGCATTTTGAGGTTGAGACTTCTGGCGTTGAGTAGCATTTGTAAAACCACCAACGACCAGCAAGAACGATAGTGACCACACAGTAATAAAGATTTAATTTATTATTTCTCCAAATCCAGACCGGTTTGGGCTATTCAGCCTTTATCAATGGATACAAAAAAATTTTTAATGTGAAATAAAACAGCCTGCATTTATACTCATCTCTAATTACCTGGAAGCAGTGGTACAGCACCACCTAGTGGATGGAGTATCAAAATACTTATACCATCTTAGTTGCAAAGCATACGACCAGTGACATTTAGTGCCAGAAATATAAATATATCATATTTTCAAAGATAAAAACCAAAGTTTTGAAAAAATCATATGTGCATACAGATTCCATAGTGATAAGCCAGTAACATACTCTATGTATATATAAATAAGCATACCTTGGTATTCAAGAGTAGAAAATTGTAAATCTGAATACAACTGGTATATATATTTTTGTATGATAACCACATGTTAATAAAAACAAAATGAAAAATAATGATCATATACCATATTGATAAATAAGGTAGAACAATGTAGCATCATTGTCAGCTATTGATATTGATTATAATGATTTCAAATAATCTCCTTATAAATGGTACTAAATCATCTTTGTAATCATACATTGCCCAGTGTTTCAAACCATCATAACAGATACGAATACAAATCAGTGTATATATATGTAAGTATCCTAAAAATTGCATGCCATACTTGGTCGAATATAATGTAAATTGTGGTAGACCTAACCACCATTATATTATTCGCACTAATTCTTGATCTATATGAATATATGATGTTGTTACCATAATTATTAAACCACCCATTATTATATAAAACTCACAGATGGTCATTCAGACCTGGAAGAAATAAACATCCAAGGTTGGTGATCCAATATTGTTCCTTATGGTTTAAAATGGTGTGCCTACCTTGTTGGTTGTTCCTATCTCCCTGAATTTTGTCAATGATCATGAACATAAACTGAGCATTGGGATGTTGTATCATATGTCTGTACAAAGCATTTGTTTCTTTTTTGTTCCTAATGTCACTACGATGTTCTGTCATCCTTATTCTAAGAGATCTAGAAGTTTGACCAACATAGAAGGCTTTACATTGGCAGGTAGCTAATTAAATAATCCATGTACTGCTACAATTTCCAAACACCCTTGTTTTAAATACACGACTGGTGTTGGCACTAGTAAATTCTTTAAGTGTACTGACTTGTAGGCAGGAGCAGCAATGGCCACATGGAAAAGTACCAATTAGTTTGTCTCCACTAATAGTGGTCTGGTGATATACCGCTCCTCCTCCTTCTCTATGTTTGTAATGTGAAAATAGCCCTCCCAAATTCTTGTCTCGTCTGTATGACATCTGACACTGAGGGCCTAATAGTGTCCTTAAACTGTCATTAGCCAAAAGAATGTTCCAGTTTGAATTCAATATATCCCTGACAATTTGTTGGTTCCTGCCATACGTAGTAACAAATCTCAAGATAGATTCTTGATGAGCATGCCCTGATTTTTTGTATTGTAGCAAAGTCCTTCTATCTATGGTGTTGCTCCATGAGCTAGCTTGATAAATGTCCATGTCTCTATATCCTGTCTTGAAATCTATGGTATAAATCTTGTCTGGCATGTTCAAATTCCTCCTGAGATGAACAAATGCGTCTAATACGCATAAACTGAGACTTAGGGATGTTGCGGATGGTGTGGTTCGGGTGCATACTGGAGGCATGTAACAAAGTATCGTATTGTGGGTATTTTCTGAATGTTTTAGTACTTAGAGTGTCATCTTTGTTACGGTAAACAGTAACATCCAAAAAATCGATAGTGCTAATGTTACTTGTAACCGTAAACTCAATACCCCAAATGTTACCATTCAGGTAATCCATAAATTCCTGTAAATATACTTCATCCGTCTTCCACACCATCCAGCAATCATCCAAATATCGTCGCCAGATATTGATTTCCACCATGTAAATGTTATGTGATGTATCATATATCATACATTCTTCAAAATAGGCCATGAACAAATCCGCATAAATGGGTGCAAAGGAAGCTCCCATTGCTGTCCCTTGTAACTGCCAAAAGCATTCTCCATGGAAGTAAAAAAACATTTTTGTTTAATACATGTTCTGCCATGCAGACAAGTAAGGTATTGAAACCCGGAGGATACAGGTTTGTTCTCTCAAGCCAGTATGGCAGGGATTGTAATCCCGCCCAGTGTGGAATGCTCGTGTATAAAGATTTAACATCCAACGTGCACATTAACCAGTCTGGTTCTAACTGTGTATCCTGCAAAATTTGTAAATAGTGCATGGTGTCCTGTAGTCGGGCCCTGACCGATGTTAGGAGGGGTTTAAGATACTGTGTTAGAAATGCTGATAATGGTTCAGTCAAGGACCCTATCCCTGATACAATGGGTCTACCAGGGGGTTTTGAAATAGACTTATGTATTTTTGGAAGAAGATACAAGATTTGTTTCTGTGGGTCCTTTACAGTGAGGTGTTTAACTGTATTTTTTGTTATAATACCCTCATCCTCTGCTAGTTTAAGAAAAGAGTCTATTTCTTTTTTAAAGACCCCAGTCGGGTCGATGTACATTTGCATATAACCATTGTTAAGCCTGCAGTGGTTAAAGAGGAGCAGTACTTGCCTGGGCAGTCCATAAGGCATAATCGCGACATTGCCATTCTGCCTGCAGACAAGGGAGGTGCTGTGGTGGTAATGAACATTGGGGAATACCTCAATGAGGGGAAAAGACAGTTAGCAGATAATAGGTGATGTTAAGTTGTCTATCTCGCCTTCATTCTTGCTGGATGGGTTCGGAGCCGACCTCGGATCCGACTCGGCCACTCTAAAAGCTCGAGAGTTGGTTCCACCGGCTCGAGGCTCCCCTTATATCCCACAATGCTAGGCGTGAGTTACCCCAGATCTCGTTTGCCGCTACAGCGATCGAGGTGTGTTTTCTACCGGCTCCAGGTTAGTGAAAGTTAGACTAGTTTAAATTCTTTGAGTTAAGCTAGCTTAGTGTTTTTCTCTTTCCCCTTAGTGTAGTGGATACTTATCCCTTCTACTTTTTATCCAGCCCCCTTTTTTCTAAAGAACTTATAAGTTCTTTCCCTAGGCCTTCGGGCCCTTCCTTCCCTTCCATTAGGGTGTGTATGTGTTTGATAGGAATTTTAACTTAACCCTTTAGTTAAATAATTCCTTTTAGACCCCTATCAGTGTAATCTGTGTGTGTGTGTTTTCTGTGTGTGATTACACTTCGGTTCCTTGAGTATGTCCAAGGATACAAAGGTCTCAGGCTTCAAGAAGTGTGACTCGTGCTGTCAGAAAATGTCTCTGACAGACGGTCACACTTCTTGTGTGTATTGCCTGGGACCTTTACACCTGCAGGACTCTTGTGCTGTATGCCATGGCTTCAGCCCTAGAGTCCTGCAGGAGAGAAAAAATAAACTCATTTTGAGGGGTTTGATTAAGCCTGAAGGTTCCCTTTCTGTGACATCGGGGAAACCTTCTAAGGCTTCCAAGACCTCAGCTCCAGCTTCAGAGTCGAGGCCTAAGGCTTTGAAGCCTACTGCTTCATCGGCTCCGGCTGGAGCCGATGAGTCTTTGACTGCAGTATCTGTGGTTCCCTCGGCTCCGGCTGGAGCCGAGGTATTAGAGATTCCTGAGTCGGCTCCGATCAGACCATCGGAGCCGACATCTAGAAAGAGATCGAGGTCACCGTCCCTTGGCTCCGTTCATTCGGCTCCAGCGTCTCCCCTGCTGTCTGAACGGAGCCACAGATCTCACTCCTCCAGGTCATCGAGGCTCTCAGATCACGACCTCCAGAGGGTAGTGAGTCAACTTTTAAAGTCCGAGGCACTGGCCCAAATGCTCCAGAGTCCGACTCATCAGTCGATGCCTCAACTTGTTCCTATAAATATTTCTCCTCCTACTCCTTTGAGCTCGGAGCCGGGGCGTCTCGGGACCGAGACTGTGGTAGCGTCGGAGCCGATACAATTGTCTTCGGCTCCGTCGTCGGCTCCGATTTCTTCTTTTGAAGAATCTCGGAGCCGGGCTTCCCTCGTCGGCTCCGAGGGGGTGAGTGGCATCGGACCCTTGTCCGACCCCCCTCTCCCTCTCGGTGCTTCGGCGCTGGTGAGCTCGGCTCCGACATCGCCTCGAGCCATCTCTGTCGGTGCCGAGGGAGGTTCTCAGCTTCTCGGAGCGGGGACCTCTGGCTCTGCCAGACAGGGGCGCGTTCGAGGTCATGCGGAGTGTGTTGGAACCTTGTTCGACTCCACAGTCAGCTCCGACCGCCCCTCCCTCTTCGGTGCCTTTGGTTATGTCGACTCACTCCCTCATCCCAGACCGCAGAGAGCCAGCTCCTCAAGAATCCCCTGTGGGATCTCATCCTCTTCGAGGCCTCCCTGAATTGGCAGGGGAGCCCGCTCGGAAGAGAAAGTGTAAGAGGAACCCCATAGACTCACCTGAGCCTGTCCGCTCTGCTGCAGATTTAGAGGATTCGAGGGTTCCCACATTCCCGCCTGAAGATGTCTCTTTCGCAGACATTCTAGAGATCCTGAAACAGAGGGAAATTGGCCAGCCCTTAACCCTTCGGAGGATGAATCTGTGTATCTTGAGGCGTTTGGCTCTCGCCCTTCCACCTCCTGGGTGTCCCCCCCCTTTGATCCCCTCATGCAGGTGGTTGCAAAGAAGGCCTGGACGGCTCCTGATTCAGTGAACCCTACCCCCAGGAGACCTTCCAAATTTATAACAGCACCAACTGACAAACAATTTCTCACAAAAGGTGTTTCTGTGGATGCTATGGTGGTAGCTGCTGCCACCAAGAAGGAACTAGCTGATCCTTCAGTGCCTGTTCATCCCCCTAATAAAGAATCTAGGTCTATGGACAGGTACGGGAAGCGGATGTTCTCGTCAGCGACTTTTACTATGCGTTCGCTGAACTACCTATGCCATTTTACTCGTCTTCAAAGAGACTTGATCAAAGAAGCGAGTGATATGTTGAAGGATCCTACAGCTGCGGGTTTTCAAGACAAGATGAACACTCAGCTGGCTACCCTGAACTCCATAGCTAACTCCTCCATGCGCCTCCTTTCTTATGCGGCTGATGGAGCGAGCAGGGCTGCAGGGACAGGTGTGGCCTTACGCAGGCATGTCTGGATGCGGCTATGCAATTTTGCGGACCCCTTTAAAACGTCATTCACTAATTCCCCGTTTGATGGATCATCTCTTTTTGGTCCTCAAGTGAAAGAAACCTTGACTAGGTGCGAGACGGATGGCAAGACTCTTTCTGCCGTCGGAGTCCGTTTTTCTACTCCTTCTAGGCCTTACCCCAAAGGCCAGAAAAGTGGGAAAATGTGGTTCCGCAAACAATCTCAAGGGACTTCGCCTGACGCACAGAGTCGGTTCCCCGCCAGAGGCAGAGGGGGGAACAACAATGGTAGACGTCGCCCTAGAGGCAGGGGGGGGTCCTCAGAACCAGGGCAATCGAGAAACCTTCTCTGATAAGCCTTTTCAGCATCCCTGAGGTGTTGCCCGACTGCCCACCTTCGGAGGCAGTCGGGGGAAGATTGTCACTGTACCCAGAAGCCTGGCTATCCCTGACTCAAGACAAGTGGGTACAGTCCATCATTTCCGAAGGCTATTCCATTCGTTCGCATCCCAAGACAATCAAAAAAATCCCTTCCAGATGTTCCACCCGCTCAAAGGGATCTTGCAGCTTTAGAAATTTCAAAGCTGCTTGTAAAAAGAGCAATTCAACCAGTTCCAGCAGACCAACAAGGATCCGGAATCTACTCCAGGTTCTTTTTAGTTCCAAAGAAAACAGGGGACTGGAGACCAATTTTGGATCTCAGTATCTTGAACAAGTCAGTCAAGAAAACAAGATTTCGGATGGTCACGCTGCAGTCCATCCTCCCCCTATTGGGAAAGAAAAGCTGGATGTGCTCTATAGATCTTCAGGATGCGTACTATCACATAAAAATGAACAGACGCTCCAGAAGATTCCTCCGCTTCAGGCTGGGAACCAGTCATTTTCAATTCAGGGCCCTGCCCTTTGGTCTCACCACTGCCCCCCGGGTGTTTACCAAATGCATGGCAGTGGTAGCTTCTCACCTGAGACGTCAAGGATTCCAGGTGTTTCCATATTTGGACGACTGGCTCCTCACAGCTCCCACCAAGCATCTTCTTCTAATGGCCAGGGACTACACCTTTCGCATTTGTCAAAAGTTAGGCATTTCAATAAATTGCGAAAAGTCTGTTTTGTCGCCTTGTCGTACTATTACCTTCATAGGCGCAAATCTAGACACAGTCAACATGTCCGTGAGACTAACGCATCAGAGAATAGCAGACATACACAAACTGGTCTCGCTCCTCTTCAGCAGCAACAGAATCAAAGCCAGGTTAGTTCTGAAAGTGTTGGGGATTATGGCGGCTGCCATACCTCTGCTTCCATTAGCCAGATTCCACATGAGAATCCTTCAATGGATGCTCTTCATGCAATGGTCATACCAGCAACTTCCGATGTCCCACACCATTATGATCATGCAAACATGCAGAAATCATCTTCTGTGGTGGATGTCTTCCCCTCAGCTCTTATTGGGAAGACCTTTTGTTCCTTCCCCTCCGGTTGCTACTTTGACAACAGACGCCTCCCTGATCGGGTGGGGGGGGCATTATCAGGGCAGAACTGTCCAGGGCACATGGCAACCAGACGAATGCCACTTGCACATAAATGTTCTAGAGATGAGAGCAGTGCTTTTAGCGTTGCAAGCCCTCCAAGACTCTCTTCCCTTGGGAACGATAGCAATCCAGACGGACAATATGTCTGTAGTGTGGTATATCAACAAACAAGGCGGAACCAGGTCCTACCCCCTGTGTCGAGAAGCAATCAGACTGTGGCAATGGGCGATTTCTTCTCAGCGGTTTCTGATAGCAACGCACATCCCCGGGAAGTCCAATCAAATTGCGGACAAGTTGAGCAGAGCTATCCTCATGCCTCACGAGTGGTCTCTGAAAGACTCTGTTGTGAGAGAAATTTTTCTCAAGTGGGGTCAGCCTTGCTGCGACCTTTTTGCTACTCCCCAAAACAGCAAGTGCAGAGATTATTTCACCCTATTCCCTTTACCAGGCCAGCCCAGCAGAGACGCTCTAGTCCAAGTTTGGCCCCGGGGACTTCTGTATGCATTTCCTCCCTTTCCACTAATCTCTCAAGTGATACAGAAAGCTATCACTCAGAAGGCCTCGTTGATCCTCATTGCTCCTTACTGGCCTCGACAAGTTTGGTTCCCCTTTCTATATCATTTTCTGTTGGAGCGACCTTGGCATCTGGACCTAGTTCCAGATCTTTTGATCCATCAGTCGGGTCAGTTTCATCGCTCCCTTCCCTCCCTGAACCTCACTGCTTGGTTCCTCCTATTCCAACCTTAGCTAGGCTTCCTCAAATATCTCACTCAGTTCGAGATATTTTGATAGCTTCCCATAAATCTTCCACTCGAAAGATTTATTTGAGTAAGTGGAAACGTTTCGCCTATTGGGCTCAAGGAAGGACATAGATCCTTTCACTGCTTCCATCCAAATGGTCCTTGACTTTCTAGCTGAACTCTTCCATGCAGGTTCATCTCCTTCTACTCTTAAAGTTCAATTGGCAGCTATTTCTAACTTTCATGTGGGCATTTCAGAGTCTGCCATAATGTCCCACAAGCTTTGCAAAGCCTTTTGAAGGGAGTTTTTCTACTCAGACCTCCTATAAGAAATCCTCCTCCTCCTTGGGACCTAAATTTAGTTCTTAGTTCTTTGATTCTTCCCCTTTCGAACCTGCAGCCTCCTGTTCTTTAAAATTGCTATCATGGAAGACACTCTTTCTGGTAGCTATTACTTCAGCTAGAAGAGTTTCAGAACTTCATGCACTCAGCTGTCGACCTCCTTATCTGTTGTTCCATAAGGACAGGGTATCTTACGAACCAACCCGTCCTTTTTACTTAAGATAGCCTCGGCCTAACCTGAATCAAAGCATTGACCTCCTGTGTTTTTTCCAGAATATTCTAACAGGTCTGAACAAAAATTGCATTGGCTAGATGTTCATCGTCAGTTAAGGTACTATTTGGATAGAACCAAACAATTCAGAAAATCTGACCAGCTGTTTGTCTCTTATGCAGAAGGCAGAAAGGGACTTTCAGTTTCAAAGGTATCATTATCTAGATGGCTAACATCTCTGATTTCCCTTGTTTATGAAGTTAGACACCAAAAGCTGCCTAACAAAACTAAAGCCCATTCCACCAGAGCTTTGGCTACTTCTATAGCCTTCCAAGACAAACTGCCTATTGACACCATTTGTACAGCGGCTACTTGGGCTACTCCTCACACTTTCATTTCTCATTATAAGTTGGATTTAGCTTCTAGGCATAGAGCTAACTTTGGTTCCACTGTTCTCAAGAGTCTGTTCCGTTAGGCCACCCTGGACAAGGTGCTAGGGACGCGGTCCCATCCAGCAAGAATGAACGCGAGATAGACAACTTAACATATAGAAGTTATGTTCTTACCATAACGTTCCATGTTAGTTGTCTTCTTCTCGCCTTCTTCTTGCGTCCCACCCTCCTTCCCCGTAGCCCGGACAGACCTAGAGGAGTTTGATTGTGACCTCTCTTTCTACCACCTCTTTACTTTAGGTATATGCTGCTGTGCATATTTTCCTAGATCAGGATATAGGTCACCCTTCTCTTCTCCCTTGTTTATAGAGGTGGAATTTGTTTTCTAGTTATTCTTTTATTATTATTATAAGCTGGGCCTAGCTTACAAACGAGATCTGAGGTAACTCACGCCTAGCATTGTGGGATATAAGGGGAGCCTCGAGCCGGTGGAACCAACTCTCGAGCTTTTAGAGTGGCCGGGTCGGAGCCGAGGTCGGCTCCGAACCCATCCAGCAAGAAGAAGGCGAGAAGAAGACAACTAACATGGAACGTTATGGTAAGAACATAACTTCTATTTATGTCAGAGTATGTATGTGTAAGTGTGTTAGTTAGGGGCTTTAGTGTAGTGGCCTGTCTTACATCCACTAAGATAGGATACAAACTTCGGTAATAACTTGGTAACCCTGTTTTCTCCAGACAACTTACCACTGGCATGCTATTATTCTCACTTGGTGGCTCCTTTACCTTTTGTTCCCCACCTTGCCTCAGTGGAAATTTGCTTGCTACATGGCCCCTCTGGTTACATTTAAAACATCTAACTCTTGGTCCTGGACATGTACTTGAACTACTGGCTTCCCCTGTAACTGGTGTACTCTGTTGGGGTGGTTTAGGCTGCCTACCATGGCTTCCCTTATAACCATGTGCAGTGCTGGGTATCCCCTTCTTATCCAGTGATGTCCTGCTTGCTAAGTAGAGATCCCTTTTTCTCCCCAGCTCATCTGCAGAGTTACACTCCTGATTTGCCAACCAGATTCTCATGTCCTCAGGCAAAGTATTAAGGACTTGTTCCCTCACCAAAAGGTTTGCCAGCCCTTCAAAAGTGGTGACCTGACACCCCCTCACCCACCTATGAAAATAAGTGCTTAACTCAGCAATATAATCACATACACTTTCATGTGCCTTGCATCTATACACACAAAACTTTTTTCTGTAAGCTTCAGGTGTTAACTTAAAACATTCTAGTAAGCATTATTTTACTTTATCATAGTTTAAACAATCAGTATCAGACAATTTAAAACAGCAGTTACAGCTTTACCATGGAGTAAGGGGGTCAGGAACCGTACCCACAGCCCTTGGTCAGCATTACACTGTTTACATACCCCTTCAAATACATGAATAAAACTATCAAAATCATCAACCTCTGAAAACTGTGGAAGAAATTCACTGACCTTTACTGATTTTGGGGTTTGGTTATTCTCTTCCCTATTACCTCCATGACCCTGCTGGAGAGTCAGCATCTCCCTCTCATGTTGGCACTGTTTCACATTTTCTTTGGCCTCCGAATGCCACAGCCACTCTTCAACCTCCAAGTGCCTCAGTCTCTCTTCTGATTCTAATTCCATCTGCTTCTCCAGTGGTTTGGCCTTCAGTTAAAATCTCTTTAACTCAAGATGGGATTTTTAAGTCCTACGAGGAAAAGGTGAACTGTCCTGTTTCTGAAGACTCCACATTCTCATCAACAGACTGGTTGTCTTCTGGGTTGCTGGTTCATGTTGGAACTGTGACCAAGGCTGAAATAACTTCCTCTTTAGTCAGGCTGGCATGCACCAGTCCTTTAGCTTTGCACACCTTGGCCAACTGGTTCTTTGTCAGCTAGCTAAATTCTCTGCTGACATCCTTGCCTGCTTTCCCTGACTAAACTAAACTAACAAAAATAAATAAAACTGTTGTGAAAATGAAACTCTGTATGTTTACCTTGTGGCTGCTGACAGTACACATACCTTCAGTGACAACTGCCCACCGGCTACTGAAGTTCAATTAATATCCGACCCAGCTGCCACCAAAATGTGACAGATCCCTACTCCGGCCAGCAATAAAGAAGACTCAATCCTTACCGCTGCCTCTGGTGAGGGATGGTCACTAAGAGCAAACAGAATTCACACAGTATTTTCAGATGCAGCTCCCTGCACCAATCACAACTTCCCTTAACAACACACTGGGAGCATGCTCCAGATCTGGGGCTGGACTCTCTCTCTCTCTCTTCAAGCCCATACAAAAACTACATATGACCACTTTGAATCTCTGTATCCCTGTTCCTAGCAGCTGACACACACATACCCACTTGGATATTTGTTTTTCACACACACATACCCACCTGGGAAAAGCTGGCATAGATTTACTAGCTGTGTCCCTTTCTGCCCACATTCTTTAGTAATAAAGCTGCCACCAGTCAGCTACCCTAAGGCTCTTACAAAGGGCATACAGTTACACTGTGTAAAATTAATATTAATACAAATGACAGGGTGTGACCAAAGAAGCAAGGCTTTCAGGAACGGCCACAATGTCACTAAAACAAGCATAAGTATTCTCAAGATGTTAAAAGTATTCTCTAAAGGACCAACCACAATGAAAGATACTAAAATATTAAATGATAAATAATAAAACAAAAACCAGAAAATACTGAATACAATAAACGTTTCAACCACAGAGATATAAAAAAACAACACAGTTAGATAACTTATCACAGATGCAGAAAACAATACTAAACTATTCCCACTACATTTCCCTGACTGACTAGAGAATTACTGCTCCCTGACTACATGCTAAAGCAAACCAAGCTGATATATGCTGAGCGTCTTACCACAGCAAAAGCCAGATGATGTCCCTCTCTGTCTGTGTGGATGTGTGAGATATATATGCTGTCAGAAATCTTTCCTGTCAGGTTCCACAGTGCTGCTGTGAGAGTTCCAAAGAAACCACATGCTGGTTAGAGGATGACATCACCTCTGGTCACCTGACTCTGGTACAGTACACACACACACACACACACACACACACACACACACACACACACACACACACACACACACACACACACACACACACACACACACACAGCTTTGCTAAGATCTGTGGCAGCATCTGAAAGCTATTATACAACTTAATATCCATGGATACATTATTTCTGTCCAGTGGGACCTACTGTTGATGTGATGCATTTTTAACACAAGTAACTTTACAAATATATTTTAACTCAAACATCTGTACAAATTAGTGTGATAGTCAAATAACATAAAAGTCTTTACAAAAATCCAGCTAGCTATGTTGGCATATGTACACATGTACCGCCTTACTCTCACATGCCCATGCCATTTCTTATTAAACGTTTGTTTCCCTGTATTTTGTTGAAACTGTTTATTCTGCTTTTTAGAAAAGGAGGGCTAAAAAATCTTAGAGATTCCCTGGATCAGCCCATTCCTTTCATCAGACCTTTTGATCACCTCTGCAGCAGAGGGGATGAACACTAAATCTTTATTCAAAGGTGAATTTAAAATTTCATTTTTAACATCATCTGGGAGGTTTTGAGAATGCAACCATACAAACATCCTCACAACAGAACCTGTGTAGCCATAGTCTTAGAAAAAATATCAAGAGTTATACTAATGATTAGTGACCTATGCAACAGAAGAACTCAATTATTTAAAGCAGATTTTATCTCAAAAGTAGAAACTGTGGATAAAGTTTTTATCATACTTTCATGATCAGAACAATATAAGACTGACGATTCAAAATTCAGAAAATCAAAGTGGCAGAAGTATACACTTTTTTCCCTCAGATTTATCAATCACTTTCCCATCCTAGTCAGAAACAGTAGGATTGGAATTAACTAACAGCTCATCAGCAGCGGGATCAACTAAATCTATAGCTGCTGGGTCAGGTTTTGGAATAGTGTATAAAAATTTAAAAGACTGAAGAACTTTATACATCCTATCTGCCTTTTTAGGGGCAGCTGGCTGACTACGAGGAAAACTGCTGGCAGTGAAAACACATCCTCTAAAGCAGACAGAGCAAGAGGAATGGGTGTAGGTTCTGGAAAATCTGTCTGTAACAACTTGTACTTTCTGAGGGACTGAGAAACCTCAGTGTTCCCCCACTGAAAACAGTGGCAAATTCTAGCAACAGTCTAAGAGAAAGAGAAACCCCCCACAGGAAGAATCAGAAAATGAGCTCTCCTCTGAGTCTGAATCAGAAAAAAACTGTACCTGTCCCACCATCTTCCTGTTCAAATACAGAATCTTTTTCAGGAAAAGAAGTATTCCTCTGAGTCTGAATCAGAAAAAAAAAACTGTACCTGTCTCACCATCTTCCTGTTCAGATACAGAATATTGAATCTTTTTCAGGAAAAGAAGTATTCCTCTAGTCTGAATCAGAAAAAAAGCATCTGTCCCAACATCATCCTATTCAGATATAGAATCTTGAATCTCTTCAGAAAAAGAAGTATCCCTATTTCTTTTGCTAGAAACTGCTAACCTAAATTAAACCCTAAGCTAGATCTAGTAAACTATTCCTATCCAAAAAAGTTTGAGAAGGAGCTTAATTTTCTGTTTCTTTTTTTGTCAAGAAAAATGGGGGAAACTGTTTTACTAATGAAGGCAGCAGCAGCAGCTCCCCCAGGGATGTGCAAAGCATACTGACACAACAGGGAAGTCTTCCCTGTTCCCTCTCCCAGGACAAAAAATAATGTCTCTTCCTTGCCCACCGAGGGGATCCCAACAGCCACAGAGGATGTGGCTAACCACTGGTCTACAGTGGCTGCACATGCTACACCAGAAGGATCTGAGGTAAAAGAGGCCTGGTCTGATGAACAACAAATGGCCACAGCAGAGACACCTACCTGCGGCTGAGACAAATTGCTTGCCTACTGTGGTGGCAAAGGCTGTTTGCTTAACTTTTTCTTTTTGTGGCTGGGAGAAGGACTGACAGTGGGACTGGCAGTTTTTTCTGGGGTCAAGCAGAAAATAGTGTCTCCTTCCCCGGGAAGACCAGCAGCAAATGCAGGTCAAAACTACAAGTCTTTAAAAGTCAAATGTTTGACAAAAAATACAGTAAATCACTTTTAAAACAATTTGCCCCCACAAAAGTAAAATAAACACAATTTCTCAACAGAAAAAATGTTTTTCAGTTTCAATATATAACTTTTAAACTGACAGGAAAAAAGAGAGTTACCGTTTAAAAGTATGATGCAGTCTTATGACAGTCCATTAAAAAAAAACACTTCTACCTGAAAATAGCTTTCCTGTAGAGAAAAGTGATAAAACAGAAACAATGTCTAGAAAATGGAAGGGTTTTCTCCTTGAAGGGAACTTATCTGCCCAGCAGAGGAACAGCACAAGCTGATCGCCGATCCTTGAAAGCCTCAGAGGACTGTACGTTTCAGCAAGAGCCCTGAAGGGCTTGGCATCCAAACTGGTCTTTTAGTCAACTCGAGCTGCCTGACCATATAGGCATGTGGAAGGTGTCCTGAAGCTTTTGAACCTATCTGGCTGTTATACACTTGGCAGGCATAACCCCTACAGCTAAGCTTATTGTAGCAGTGATCAATATGATGAACATCCAAGTTATCAGGAGCAAGTAACTAGAAAGGGAAAGGTAACACAGTGGGATGATGCCAAGAAAATGTTTGGACAGCAGGCTACAGACTGTCTTCCCTACTAGGGACTGCTATAGAATATAGACAAAGAGAAAGGGACTGGGAAATCTTAAATGGAAGACCTGCTCTAGTGGGGTTTTTAGTTGAATCTAGAACAGAAGCTGCTGTTAAAAAAGAGGTAATTAGTAGGGAATATAAATTTTCCTCTATAACTATAACAATCAGTCAGAAGATGTCAGAAAAGATTGGGATACAGACTGGAAAAACAATTTACAAAAGAGCAATGGAATGACATACGTATAGCTCCCAAGTATGCAACAAAGTCCAGAAAGCTTAGGATTTTTGTTCAAAAGTGTTTGCATAGGCATTTTTATACCCCAAGCACACCAAAAAAAGTTTAATCGGGTAGACAGAAAATGCTGGAGGTGTGATGGGAAAGAAAGAACTACATGGGAACATATGTTTTGTGAGTGTAATGAGCTGGCAGACTTTTAAAAATTTCCTACAGAGTATTCTGTCAGAAATAGGGTGAGCAAATTAGTGTAACTAAGGAAATGACTCTGTTGAGCTGGGACACAGGATCTGAACTGTGTAGACATAGTAAGGCCTTATTAAGTTTAATTATGTTGATTGAGAAAAAATCAATCACTAGAAACAGAAAATAAAAGGCTAAACCAAATGTATGAAGTATTGAATATTATAAAGGCCCCACAGGCGCAATCCTCAGAAACTCCGCATGCATACAAACAAAACAATTCCCATCACAACACATAAAGCAATACCTCGTTGTGTCTCAACTACTAAGACTATAAGGCGAAACACTCCACAACCCAATACTCTGGTCCCAGCAGACTCCATTGTGAGATACACTGGTGTCCCTCTTACCAGGCTGGATAAGGGGAAGGTTACAGTTAGTTGATTTCAGAGGCCAGGATTCGCCAGCACTCAGGTCACTTACCCCTAAGTACCAGTATGACTTAGTCACTGTCCACACGGGTGTGAATGACCTGAGACATACATCCTTGGACTATATGAAGAGAGGGGTCTACCTGTTATTATCAAAACCCACTTCACCACACTTCTAAAAACTGGGACAACTTTGATGAACATTTCCGTGCACAAACTCTTGGATCACCAGGATTTTACTCTGGGAAAGTAACCACTTGGCCACCACGACTAAATAATTAAACCGAATCAAATCAAACCCACCCAGGTGGGGGGCTTTGCTCCCCAACTAAATATATCAACTCCAAGATTGCACTACAGTGGGGAAAAGGTGAAGTTCACCATGGTAGCCAAGTGGTTGCTTTCCTGTGATCTGAGAGTCTGTTGAAGTAAGTGTTCGGAGAAGTTGTCCCTGTTTTTAGAAGTTCGGTGAAGTGTTTTTTTTTATAATAACAGGTACAGCCAAAGACAGACATGACTGAGCTCTCAGAATATGTGTCACAAGCAGGTATTAGCCTAGTGTTGAGCAACATTCTACCATCTCCAAGGATGATGCCACAATACCAGCAGAAAATGATCAACTTTAACAATTGGCTTAGATACTAGTGCCATTCCAAAGGGGGTCCAACACTTGTCAGCCTGGGAGGACATGGTTGATAGGACACACTGCCTTGCCAGGTATGGTCTTCACCTGTCACCACTAGGCTTTCGGACATTGGCAAAACATTATCCACCCATATAGTGCCATTTTTAGGCATTGCTAAACAGACAAACCCTCCAACATAACAAAAGCTACTCAGGACAAGCTAAAGGTATTACTGCTCAATGCTAGGAGTATCGACAAGAAACTGCACTCCCTGGAAGTCTCCTCACCCTGGAGAATGCTGACATCTGTGCAGTTAGAGAAACATGGTTAACAGTCGTGGAAAGCACTCCAGCAGTTCATGCCTATAATGCCTTTCATATATTCCCACACCCAATGAACAAGAAAGAGCAATAGGAGGATGTCTATCTTCATAAAGGATAAGCACACCCCAAGGCTAGTCAAACAATATGATATGGTTGAGCTCCTCCAAGTCCATCTAACCTCGGGAAAAATCCATTACCATATTCTTGCTAGCTACAGGCCTCACAACATGAACCAGGAAACCCATACATCAAACCTGAAGTTACTAGAATCACTCACAATCCAGCCCAGTACCATACTCACGGCTGATTTTAGCTACCCCTCCATTAATTAGGAGGCATACACGACCACTAACATGCAGGCCCAAAGATGTCTTGACATTGTAAATTCAAATGCCCTGGAGAAGCGCGTCTGCACTCCCACAAGGGGAACAAACATCCTATATCTGGTACTCACAAATATGGGAGAGTACTGCATCCCCTCTTACACTGATGTCCTCACTGATAAGATCAGATTACAAAGCGGTCTGCCTTGAAATAAAGGTAAAACTATTCCTCCCATCTAACCCCAAAAACTTTAAGAACTTCTCAAAGGTAAATTACTTCCTATTACGGGATGGTATAGTTAGTTTCCAAGCTCCTCCAAATCCAGAAACCACAGAAAACTTTGTATAGGTATACAAAAAAGCCCTGTATGACTATATAAACTACTGCATAGAAATGGCAGTACCAGACCGAAATAAACCCAGGTCAAACTGCAAAAACAAGGCACCCTGGTGGACCTCTGGTATTAATAGGTTGTACAACAAAAGAAAGAAAATCCTTTCGAGAAGTAAGTTAGTTTAAACAAGCTAATTAGGGAACTAGTCAAGTAAATGAAAGCAGACTTTGGGGTAAAAACAGCCTCCAAAGCTAAGGATAACCATAAGGCATTTTTCAGTTATGTCCACAATCTTAAGGGCAAAATCCAACAAAGTGAGGAATTAGTTGTACATGGCATCACTTTACTCAGCTGGAAGATATAGCAAATCTTGTGGCTGACAAATTCTGCTCAAATGTCACCTCCCCATCACCCCCCCTCCATTCTCCCCCAAGAAACACTCTATACCACTCCACTACCAATTATCACCAATGAATTGGTTGCCACTGTGCTCTCTAAAGCTAAAAACATGGCTTCAATGGGGCCTGATTATATACCAAGTTTCCTTTTAAACTGCTTAACTCAGGATTTATCAGGCCCATTAGGATCTCTATTTAACCATAGCCTCTGGACTGGATTTGCCCCAGTAGAGTGGAATATATCAACAGTCATCCCTCTGCATAAAGGGGGATCATCTACATCTGCTGATAAGTGAAATTACAGGCCCATAAATTTGAATAGTCTTATATGTAAAGCCATAGAAAAAATAATCATAGACCTGATAAATAATGATACAGGAAACTTACAGACACTGGACTCAACCCAGTTCGGCTTTGTCAAGGGCAGGTCATGCCTACTGAATCTGGTGGATTTCTTTGAGAAAATCAAAAAGGCCATGGACGAGGGTAAAACAGTACATACCACCTACCTCGACCTGGCCAAGTCATATGACACAATTCCTCACTCAGGTATTATAAGTAAACTCACAAAACTGAGCATAAATCCCTACATCACCAAATGGATAGCCAACTGACTCACAATCAGGACATATGGTTAAAGTGGGTGAATCCAGAGCCAGCAAACGACCAGTTATTAGTGGTGTGCCACAGGGGTTAGTGCTGGGACCACTCCTGTTCAGAATATACTTCTCTAAATTCAAGGCTAATGTGGAAGGCCTCTGAATGACAAAGTCTGCTGACGACTGCAAGCTGGGGGCAGTCATTGAATCCCCCAGTGAAGTAGAGCTGCAAGCTGGGGGAAATCACTTGAATCCCTTGGTTATGTCGATATCCTTCAGGAGGGTGTAGATCAGAGAAATGACTGTTGCCAGAACTATGGCCTAAAACTAAATGCAAAAACAAAAATGCATTATCATGCCCTTTGGGAAGTCAAATACCCCTGCAAATTACAACATCAACAGCATACCCCTAAGAGTAGACTAAGAGGGGAGAGATCTAGGTACACAGATAGACACTAGCCTGAACTTTGGCTACCAGGTGCCCACAGTGCTGAGGAAGTTATTTGTGGCACAACTTATAAGTTATGTTATGGTCCAGATCCAACGAAATTATAGTCCAGATGTACTCAGCCCTCATTATACCAATAAACGAGTACAATGTGCCATTTGACATACATTTGACTACGCAGGTATGGCAGCTGGAGTAACCTCGGAGGCTCCTCACAAAGAAAATACAGGGTGTGAACACCATGTCTTATGCAGATAGATTAAAAGCCCTATCCCTTTACTCTGTCTCCTACTGACTATTAAGGGGTGACCTATGCCTGACCTACAAGGCACTCACAAATACAGCCCTGATGGAGCTGCTACAGATTCATAAGTCAAACAGCATGAGGGTCATTCAATCTAGGGATCTAAACTTAGTCAGTGACTCAAACAAAACATGCTGGACAGATACATATGTGTCTCAGAGATTGCACCTTCTTTGGAGCAGGCTTCCTATTCACATTAAGCAGAGCTTATCCCTGGCCCTCTTCAAATATAATTTGGATCAATGGATGGGGAATCGCAAATTCACATGTGGGGTATTGCCTATGTCCCTTATGGACAGAGGCAATCTGTAAGACACTCAATCCAGAGGGATAAATCCATGCCATCCTCTTGCCCCAAAGGGCCATATATTTGGTAAAATTGGGTTACATTAGCTAGGCGTGTAAGGGCTCTTAAGCTGTTAGCCTAGTAATCTCCTACAAATCTACAATAGAGATAAAAGAACTGGAAGAAGGATATTTAGGAGAGGGAAGGAACAAATTATATAGAAATAAATGGGAATTGTGTGAACAATACAGGCAAAAAAATATTCTGGAGGAGAAGTGAGGTTTAAGGGAAGCAGGAATTCAACAAATTATGTAATGCTGACAGTTGCAAAGAAAGAAACGATATGTGATGTATAATGTAGGTAAATGGAAAAAAATGTTAATATGGTTTGTCTTCACTTCTGTTAATGTATGTTTGCCTATGTCTTAAGTGATAATTTACTAAAGGTGTTAAAAACACCCTTTAGCCAATTGCTCTCCAGTAAAACCCCACCTACAACAGCAACCTACACTCCTACCCTATCTCCATATATATCTCCAAAGCGTTCACTAATTTCAACACTTTAAAACTCCATATTAGTACTACCTTCTTCTACCAACTCCAGCCAACTTCCAAAACCCTCCTTCACCTCCTCCCCATACCACTACATCTTATCCTCCCAACCAATAAATACACTACTAGAATGATCCAAATACAACTACTTTCTCATTCCAAAATGGCTTACCCACATGCACCTATCGTCTACTCAGAGGTGATCTCTGCTTAACATACAAGGCCATGTCAAACCCAGAGCTACTGGACATGCTACACTTAAAGAAATCTCAATCCCTCAGAGCCACACACTCCAGGGATCTATACCTTGTCATCACAATAAACAAAACATGCTGGAGGGATAGGTTCCTGACCCAGAGACTCTCCAGACTCTGGAATAGATTGCCCATACATGTCAAGCAGAGTGTCTCTTTGGCCCTCTTCAAAAGGAACCTTGACGATTGGATGGGAGAAAGGAAATTCACCCCGGGGATCACGTCAGTTGCCCTGCTAGACAGGGGTCCAGGGAAGTAAATAGTGTGGGAAGGAATATCCAGGGAATTGTTATGGCTAGGCTTGTATAGGCCCTATGGCTGATAGCCTAGTACCAACCTATGAACCTCTCCGCATTGCTCTTGCTCACATCACAAACTTCAAAACCCACAGCCACATAACTACTCTCCCACAAACCTGAACTTCCACAACCATTTGGCACTCCACATTTCTCTTCTATACCTCCTGAACTATACTCACACTCACTACTAAACAACCATACATACATACTTTCAAACTTATAAAACTAAATAAATCATTACAACTTCCCTATCCACATTTACAAACAAAACCCAAGTACTACTACTCAGATCTGTGATGGCGCTAGTATATAGCTTCTATGCCTACACAGGTGTGGTGTTCAAATCTGACCTCAGTCTACTGGTGTGTGTGTGTGGTTTGTGATATATATTATGGTCAATGTATGATGTCTGAGGTAAATTTGTCAGCCCAGGCCAAGGACAAAAAAGGCATTCTTTAGCTACGTCTGTAACCTTAAAGGCAATAAACAATCGTGTGCAGAGCTAATTTTTAATGGAGCCACCTATACTGAGCCAGAAGATATAGCAAATCTACTGGTCAACAAATTCACCTCCAACTTTACCCCTCTCTTCCCCTCAACCTTCACTCAGGAAATACCATCAAATATAACTTCCCTTGCTATCACTAGGGAGCAGATCCTTAATGCTCTCTCTAAGGCCAAGAACACTGCATCAATGGGCCCAGACAATATCCCAGGATGGCTTCTAAATAGCACGAAACATGAGCTATCAGGCCATCTGGAATCTCTGTTTAACTGTAGCCTCCAAAGAAGCTCCATGCCTCATGAATGGAGAACAGCAACAGTCATCCTTACAAAGGTGGGGCATTTATAGACCCTGGAAACTACAGACCTATAAGTCTCACTAGTCTCATATGCAAAGCCATGGAAAGAATTATCATGGAAATGATCAGTAATGACATAAGAAACCTCCAGATACTGGACTCTACCCAATTTGGTTTCATCAAGGGCAGGTCATGCTTACTCAAACTGGTAGACTTCTTTAAAAAGGTCACCAAAGCAATGGATGAGGGCAAAATGGTTCATACTGCCTACCGTGACGTGGCCAGGGCATGTAACACAATACCCCACTTGGGCATTGTTGACAAACTCAAGAGTTTAAGTACTTAAACCCTTATGTCACCCAGTGGACAGCCAGCTGGCAGACAGACAGGACCCAGAAAGTTAGAAATGGGGAGTCCACCACTGCAAAGAGGCCAGTCAGAAGCCGAGTCCCTCAGGGATCAGTCCTGGTACCTCTCATTTTTTGACGTTTATTTCTCTGAAGTCACGGTCATTGTCAATAGCCAATGGCTGACTAAATTTGCAGATGACTGCAAATTACGAGCAGTCATAGAATCCCCCACTGACACAAATGTTCTCCAGGAAGGGCTGACACAGATAAATAACAGGTGTCAGAGACAGACTAAAACTAAATGCCAAGAAATGCATAATAGTACTTGTCACTCGTCCCTCTCTAACACAAATGACAAGCAGGCAGGGTGTTTGGTTTAGATGCTTTAATACATAGAAACACATCAGGATGGATAGCAGCATCAAAAAATACAAACGAACTGGCTAAAAGATGGACCTTACATACATACATGCTTACATCTCAACAGCTTACTACAAAATGACAGTCAGCCTCACGTGTTGAGTATTTACACACTTGTGCAAGCCCTTGGACAGTTTCTTAAAGGTACATACATAAACACTGATCTACAGTATCCTTTGGGAAGTCATCCATGCCTGGTAATTATCACATCAACAATACACTCATAAGTGTTGACCCAGTAGTCAGGGACTTGGGGACACACATAGACAGAAATTTAGCCTTTGATTATCACATCTACAGTAGTGAGGAAATCATTCTATGCTGTGCAACTTATAAACAAAGGTATGGCATCTAGGTCCACGGAAGTCTTTACTCCACTGTATTCGGCATTCATCAAACCTATAATTGAGTACAGCATCTCCTTTGGTACGTACCTAACCAGGCATATCCAACAACTGGAACATCCACAGAGGTTCCTCACTAAAAGAATACAGAGTGTAAGTAACATGTCCTACGAAGACCACCTCAAAGCGCTATCTCTGTATGCTGTCTACTGCAGGCTGTTAAGGTGAAATCTATGCCTGGCATACAAGGCATTGTGAGACCCCACCCTAATGGACCTCCTCTATGTCCACAAAACAAAATAGCACCAGAATTTCCCATTCTAAATACTTAAACCTTGACTGTGATATAAACAGGACCTGATGGAGAGACATGTATGCCACCCTGAAACTACCCCTTATCTGGAACAGGCTCCCCATCCATGTGAAGCAGAGTTACTCCCTAAACAATTCTGAACCACAATTTTCTGCCACCTCTCTGGATTCAGTGGAAGGTTCTTTGAGGGGTAAAAAAAAGGATTCCAACAGCAGACAAGAATCTTCCCATCTTGCTCACTTCTGAAGAGAGTTTCCTTTACCTATAGGCCAATCAATGTAGAGCCATCAAAAGGAATATTGATGAACCATAACTTGAAGGGTTCCACAAAATCACAAAGATGCATCCAGGCATGAGTCCTGATGGTTATACCTGAACCTGCTGCTTTAGATGCTCCCTCTAAGGCATTAGAAATCAGCCTCATGCAAGCAATAGATATGGACTGAAGGGTGGCCAGTTGAGAAGAAAATGTCTTTTTGTCCTTTGCAGACATGGACCTAGAAAGAGGACTAAAAAACTGTTTCATCAATTCCCTCTGAAAACTTGTCACATGTGCCAAATAATTAAGATATCTGATGGTGAAGACAGCTGAAACATACAAACACTTTCCATATCTGTCCAACACCCTAGGATCCCTATTAGCGTGATGGATAGAACTCTGTTCTGCAATCTCTTTTTGAGTGGCTACTGCAACCACCACAGCATCCAATGGGGGACCCTTGCTTCAATGAGTGCTATTCTTGGGAGGTACAAGGTATTTGTCTGGATGCTTCATCATGGGCTCTCAATGTCTGGATCCTTCCAGGCCTTTCTGGAGATAAGACCTGCCACATCATCTGTCGGAGGGACTACCCAAGTTGCAACTGAGTTGGTTCTAAAAGCCTCAAGAAGCACTGATTCCTCTTGAGAATGGTAGGGTGGGGTGGGGGTCAGCAGACCAGCCACCTTTCTGTCTTAGAAGTTCGAATATTTCACCAAATGAGACATCCTCAATGGGTGACCTGGTGGACCCTTCCCCTTCAGTGAAGTCCATGTCTTCAGTTACTGACTCTTGTGGAGAGTTTAAGTGTCTCTCCTTGCATGTTTACTTCCAAGGGGTTCTTCAGTGGGAGGCTCCAGAGAGGACTTGGAAGCACCCGCTGAGTTCTGAATAAGGACAATCTTGAGGCTTGACTGGATAGGGTGTCCCAATGGTACAGGATGAAAAGATCCAGCTTCCACAGAAGACAGCTGAGTTTGGGGTGGACCTGAAGAATGTCTTTTTCCTAGAAGCAGAGAACTCTCAATCCACTACCCCTGAAAGTTGAAGCAAAGGGAGAGTCAAACCTGGCTCTCAGTGAATATGAAGAAGCCTGTGAAGGATGAAACTCGATTCCCTCAAGTTCCAGCCTCAAAGTAGAGATTAGAGCTGAGCTGCCTAATGCTAAGACTTCTGAGGGTGAGAGATGGCTTTGAGAACATTTGAGTTGACCCCAGTCCCCTGGATCCAACACCAACACTATGGCTCCAAGATCCATCCAGATCTGAAAGGGTCGGAGCGATCCACATCAAAGAAGGTGTCAGAGTCGAAAAGGGCCAAGTCTTCTAATCTGACACAGACATATTTGGAAGTCTCAGGTCCAAAATATCCAAAACCATGGGGCAGACCAGAGAAGGAGTCTGAGGTTGGGTATGACTAGCAGGAAGGCTCACATTTCTGATGGGAACCAGAGCCAGAATAAGACCCAGTTGTATATGAGTTCTCAGAAACTTTCTCATCATCCTGTCCACATCTGCTTCAGAAAGGTTACTAGACAATTTGAGGGAGGATGAAGTGGAAGGTGGACAGAAAACTCTTTGAGAAGGTTTCTGCAAAAATGGAGAATGAAGTCTTAATGTTACTGGTTCTGGAGAGAACCTAGCAAGAAGTTGAGGTGACTTCAGCTTAGGTCTGGTCTGGTCCAACTGGGAGGAATCCAAAGTCTTCGATTTTATAGGAGTTGGAGCTTTGGAGGAGGATGGATCTGACATTTTATGAGTCTTCTCTGGTGGAGTGGAGCCTGAAGAGATCGAAGGAGAGCAGTCAGAGGATCGCTTCCTTGATTCTGATTTCTTAGAAGAGGATGGGGCTCCAGAGGCAGAAGAAGGAAGAAGTCTTTTCAAGATAAGTTTATCTTTTTCTCTCAACTAGGACCCAGCTTTTAAAATGGTTTACAACCATGTAACTGAATGTAACTGTGTCGAATAATGACAAAGCCAAAGCAGATAAGTGAGAATTGTCATATATCGGATATTCATAATGTCGAAATATGTAACTGCGGGAAGTTGAATTCGACATATTCGATGTGCATGGACAACCGGCAGACTACAGATATGTTGGCTAGACTTCTGTATCCAAAACGCAGGCATATGTCTATGTACAAGCTAGAAAACCGGCTGTATAGTCAAGTAGTGACTTCTGCAATTTTTCCAATAGTGCTGCTGTGACACACAATATCCATAACCACACCACTAAACTATGTGCACACTGACACTTCCATTAACTATTGCCTTGTGCATTCTCCCCAAACAACTGTTTCCTCAATAAACGTTGAGTTCTCCTAACAAATCAGAATTAACAGAGTTGTGCCACCAGTGTAATAAAGCCGTGAGATGTCATTTCATTATGCTTAGATAACAGCTTCAGAAAGGCTTGCTCCTTGTCACGTAGCCTGCGTCTCTTAGGGGATGATGGTAGACATGACCGATGTCTGCTATTAAGATCGTCATCGTGGTTTTGCTCTAGTTGGATGGCATGTAAGACGTCCAGTAGGTATAGGGTTTGCTTACCCATAAGACTACGTAGACGTCTATGCCATCCTTCAACTACGTTCTGTGTCCTGGGATATCCTAACGAGCTAGTGTCATGTTGATTCCAAAAAGGTATGTCGAACAAGGGCGGATGCCTTTCGGATGTGACACCCCTCATACCATATCTCCGTGGTCTGCCAATCAAGTAATTTTTCTTGAAGAAGGTACACAACGCCTGTCCACGTTCTGACATATCCCTCTCTATGTCTGCAAATGCTTCACCAATGTCAGATGGCATTACAAATGCTAGAGCTGGTATCTGCTTACAAAGACTTGCAAATGTAATGCTACTGCCAAATGCCTTAACCAGATGTAGGCGTTGTATCTGACGCCACACAATTTGACATAGATGAAACCAGCATCCCTTACTTGCTTGTATAGCATTCACAGCACCACGCTCATAGTCTGACATAACCATATGTGGCTTCAGCTCCAAACCATATCGGTCACATAAACATATGATGACACTCCAAAACCGATTATAAAATCCTTCACTTTTGCTGGGTAATATACTATGCACTACAGGTATTATTTTCTTGGTTTCAGTGTGATCTGACAGTGGATTGTGTACACCTGACGACACTCTCTCATACTAATAGAGAAAGTACCACCCACGAGAATAAATTCAGAGGAGCATAACACCCTTACATTATCCTTAGTAGTTAATACAACTAACTGTAAACCATCGCTACTGCATATGCCATGTTCAACTATGAACGATCCATTTTTGATAGGCAACATGTCTTTGTTTAAATCAGAGAGGGATCTCAAATCCTTCTTCCTATATCTCACCCGCCTAACAGTTGCATGCAGTGCTTTGGTATTAGGTAGTTCATTTACCACATCTGTGGAGGTCGTTGACAACACCTCCGATACTATTTTACATGGGTCTTCTATGGATTGGTGGGCACGTTTTCTTATTTGCTCACACACCTTACATACCTCAGATTGTAACGGAGCCTGACCATGAAAATGACCAGTACTTTGTTGTAATTTATGTCCATCTAAACTAATTTCTGTCACACAACGTCCCTTACATTTCTCCCTTTGCTTCTTTATGCAACACCAATAGTGCTTTGAACCAACACATTTCTCAAGGTGATACTTATAACCACCAATAAATAACATCTCCTTCCCTTTTCGACTTTTTTCAGTGTTATAGTACAGTACAGTTGTGTACACTTACTATAAATGTAGATGTTCGAGTGTGTTCACTGTTGCAGTCATCACATTTGGGTTATCTGCCTGCAGGTAGCCCTCAGCCGGCCTGAATACCAGAGTCTTCAGATTTCTGCGTCGGATGCTGTGACTTCTTCCATGATGTCAGGTTGTCAGGGGTATAAAACATGCAGCCGATGCCATTACATCAGTTTTTCTTGCCCCAGATGTCAGGTGCTCCCACAATAGGAAGCAATTATATGGTATGGTACACCCCCATCAAAAAGCAAATACACATGAAAAAATATATCTATACCAAAAAAGAAGGAAAGGTAGAGCCAAGAGAAGTCAAGGGGCTGGAGGGTGGGTAACCAGGACTGCAACCGTGAATACACTCGAACATCTACATTTATGGTAAGTGTACACAACTGTACTATGTTCTTCGTGTTTCACTGTTGCAGTCATCGCATTTGGGTTGATTCCCAAAGCTAAGGAAGGGAAGAGGTAGTTAAAGAGCATTAGGGCCAGCTATTAAGCCCTGCAAGACTGCTGTGGCAAATCCAGCTCTGGATTTAGAAAAGATAGGCAGGTGGTAATGCTTGGTGAAGGTATGCACAGAGCTCCAGGTAGCAGCTTCCAGGATGTCCCTGGTAGGGACTCCTCTGAGAAATGCAGTAGAGGTAGATGCAGCCCTGGTGGAATGTGATCTCATCCCCTGTGGGGCAGGCTTTCCAAGGTGCTTGTAGCAGAAATGAATGCAATGGGTTATCCATTTAGAAATGGTTTGCTTTGAAATGGCCTTCCCCTCTGCCCCTGCAGCAAAGCCAACTAGAAGTTGGTCAGATTTTCTGAGAGGCTTAGTCCTGTCCAAATAGAATCTAAGTTATCTGTGCACATCCAGAGACTGCAGTATCCGTTCCCCTTTGTTTTGTGGGTTAGGGAAAAAAGTAGGCAAATGAATGGACTGGTTTAGGGCCACACTAGACACCACCTTGGGCATAAAGGAAGGATTAGTCCTGAGGGAAACCCTGTCCGTATGGAAGATAATGAAGGGTTCCACTGCCATGAGGGCCTGTAATTCCGACACTCTTCTTGCTGAAGAGATGGCTAAAAGTAAGGCTGTTTTCCAAGAAAGGAATTTCAACTCTGCTGTTGCAGCTGGCTCAAAGGGGGAACAGTGAGCTTTTCCAATACAAAGTTAAGGTCCCAGGCTGGAGTGGGAGCTCTCCTGGGGGGGTCTTAAATTTTTGGCCCCTCTAAGGAATTGTTTTAGCAAGGGGTGAGAGAAGAGGGGTGGTTCTGTATAATAATGTGCTGAAATGGCAGAGGCATGAATTTTAATTGACGAAAAGGATAGGCCCTTGTGGAGCATTTCTGTTAAGTACTCTAGAATATGGGGTAAGCCGGTCACCGTTGTGGCCATCCCCTGAGCCTGGCTCCAGGAACAGTATCTTTTCCACTTTTCAGCATAGGACTTTCTGGTACTAGGCCTCCTTGCCTCCAGAATGACATCCCACACCTGCTTACTGAGGGATGCTAGAGGAGAGCTCATGGCATTAGCCAGGCTGCAAGGTTCAGGGTTTGAGGCTAAGGGTGCAGAATCTGGCCCGCCTGCTGGGACAGCAAGGGAAGGGGTCTGAGGCAGGTGCCATGGTTGTAACAGTGTCAGACTGTGCAAGAGGGGGTACCAGTGCTGGTGTGGCCAGTCTGGTGCAATCAGTATTGTTCTTGGCTTGTCCTGTTTGATCTTTAGTAGAACCTTCGAGAGGAGAGGCAAAGGGGGAAAGGCATAAACTGAGAGGCTTTCCCAGGTAAAGGACAGGGCATCCACTTTCCAAGTTTGACTGTGGGAAGTTCTGGTGCAGAATTTGTTCAATTGGTAGCTCTGAGGGGAGGTAAACAGGTCTACCTTTGGGGTCCCCCATTTGTTCCTCAAGAAGTTGAATATTTTGGGTTCTAGTTTCCATCTGTGTGGGTCCATGAGATTTCTGCTTAAGTCGTCTGCCAGTGAATTTAGTTTGCCTGGCAGGAATTGGGCTCGTAGGTGCACTTGGTACCTCAAGGCTGTGCTCCACAGAGCCATGACTAGTCTGCAGAGAGGGTAGGAGTGGGTTCCCCCCTGCTTGTTTATGTACCACATAACTGTGGTGTTGTCTGTCTTTACCAATAGTTGTCCTGGAAGAATAAGGTCTGTGAAGGCTGTCAGAGCATTCTGTACAGCTAACATTTCTTTTTGATTGATATGCAGGTGCATCTGTCTCGGGTTCCATTTGCCCTGAATGCACTGCCCTGCCATGTGAGCCCCCCCGTGCATAATGCATAATCTGATGTGTCCATTGTTAGGGTTTGGGCGGCAGGGGGTAGAGTGAAAGGGAGTCCCTTGTTGTGGTAGCAGGCCTCTGCCCACCAAAGGAACTCTGTCCTTAGACAAGGAATGAAAGGAATCATTGTTTCCAGGTCCTGAGAATGTTGACACCATAAACTTTTTAGATACCATTGGAGTCTCCTGATATGCAGTCTTGCACATGGAATTAGCAGAATGCAAGAGGCCATGAACCCCAGAGCTTGCAGTATTTTCCTTGCAGATAGCTAGGTTTTTGTGGCCAATAGTTTGAAGTAGGTTGTCAAATGAACTTGTTTCTCTGGAGTGAGGAATGCTATCTGGGAAGTTGTGTCCAAGCTTGCTCCCAGGAATACAATCTGTTGGCAGGGTACTAGGTGAGATTTCTTTTTGTTGATGGTGTACCCCAGTGAGGTTAGACGTTTCTTTATAAATGTCAGGTGTTGTAATAGCAAGTCTTGGCTTTCTGCCTGAATCAGACAATCATCCAGGTATAGGTAAATTTGAATATTTCTCTGCCTGAAAAATGCAACGGCTGGAGCTAGACACTTTGTGAACACCCTAGGTGCAGTAGATAAGCCAAAGGGAAGTGCAGTGAACTGAACGTGCATGGAGCCTGCCCTGAACCATAGGTATTGTCTGTAGGATTCCCTTATTGGGATGTGCAGGTAAGCTTCCTTTAAGTATAGGGTTGCCAGCCAGGCATCCTTGGCTAGTATAGGAAGAAGCTGTTGAAGAGTTAGCATTTTGAATTTTGGAACCACTAGAAAGGTGTTGAGAATAGACAGGTCCAGGATAGAACGCCAGGAGTTTTCTTTTCTGGGTACCAGAAAAAGTCTTGAATAAAAACCTTGTCCCCTTAGTTCTGCTGGGACCAGTTGAATAGCCCTGATACTGAAAAGAGAGAGAACCTACTGTTGGGTCTCCATCCACTGATTTGGGGGGAGGTCTGTCCAACCATTTGGGGTTGGTAGTGTGTGGAAGTGGAGTCTGTATCCTCGGGAAACTATGTTCAAAACTCATTTGTCCTGGGTAATGAGTTCCCAGTTTTTTGCATGCAGGCAAGCTTTCCTCCTAAGGGAGCAAGTAGGTGAGCAGGACTTGGGAGGGTTAAGGTTAAGTCATTGTGACATTTTTCCATAGGAGGGTGGCTTACTACTCCCTGCTTTGGAAGTGGGAGCCCCCCACTGCTTAGATCTGTGCGTAGCCTGAGACTGAAGTCTTGGTAGTCTGCTGTTCCTGGGTTTGGACTGAAGGCCTGGAAGGGACTGGAAAGGACCAGTTCTTTGAAAGCCAATGCCTACTGAATCTGGGAGGCTGTACTTGTAGAAAATCTTTAACAGTTTGCATAGATTTAGCTTTTTCCTTCATCTTTTTGAAGACTTCCTCTGCTTTGTTGCCAAAAAGGCAGTCTTGGTTTAAGGGTGCATCCCCTAGTTTAGCTTTAACATGATCTAGCAAGTTTTGTTCCTTAAGCCAATCATGCCTTCCTAAGAACAGAGCCAGTGACAGCAACCTTGCAAGATGCTTCTAAAGCATCAAAACCACATTGCAAAGTATGTTTATCAACTTGCTCTGCAGAATGCATTAAATCTTGCAAGTCTTTGTGTTCAGCACAGTCTGGAATCAACATCATTTTCTGTTTAAGTAGTCCCATAATATGCTGCTGATACTTTAACATATGAAACTGGCAATTTAAAGCCCTAATGGCCAAAGTAGCAGAAGTGTAAACCTTCTTACCCCATCTGTCTAGAATCTCTATCGGAAGGGGTAAGATTTTTGGCAGCAGTAACCTTAATGCCTTTTGGTCCTTGGGAAATGGTCTCTGGATCCGCAGTAGGATTCTTGAAGAGGAACTTGTGAAAGTCAGGTACTCTGTAGTACCTGTCAGGTTTTCTGGGAGCTGGAGGTAAAGTGTCTGGGGTAAGGCTAGATTCCAAGAAAACATCATCTACAATAGCCAGAACAGGAGGGATAGCTAGAGGCCTTTGCTGAGGCAGGAGTAAGAATTCCCTAAGTCTCTTTTTGGACTCTGAATAGTCCTGGCTTTCCCAGTGGAAATGCTCCCTAAGGGTATGCAAGGTTCTCACCAAAAGAAAAATCTTCTGGAGGGGAAGCAGAGGGAATGGAATCCTCTGCATCAGACTCCTCATAAGTAGATAAGAACGAAAATCTCTATGAGGTATTTGCTTTCCACAGGCAAGACAATTGTTAATTTTTTCTGACATCGGTTAGAGCAAGAAAAAAGGATCCCCAATGGGGTACTTATCTTTTTTGAAGACTTCGGGTCTGAAACTTGAAAACGAAAATTTCAGGAGTCAGCCGACCAGCACTTGCGAACTGCTTCTGCTTCGGGCACGGCAAGAAAGACTGATGTAATGGCATCGGCTGCATGCTTTATACACCTGATGTCATGGAAGAAGCGACAGCATCCGACGCAGAAATCTGAAGACTCTGGTATTCAGGCCGGCTGAGGGCTACCTGCAGGCAGATAAACCAAATGTGATGACTGCAACAGGGAAACACGAAGAACATCTTCCAATACTACCTGGGCTGTACTGCTCACTATCTGCGTTAGCCATCTGTAAACAGAAGTATGTCATGTATATTAACCCATACCGTACATCATGATTATACATTTTATAAACCAGTACAATGACATTATCTCTTACTTACATGTACATTGTCAGGGTATATTACGAAGTTGTGTAGTCCTCAGGTTTCAACTATATCACAGAAGATACACATTTGCATATATGCCGCCAAATGGTATGACGCGTATATAGAGCGACTACCGGTAATGTCACACTTCACTTATTGAATCTACAAGTGCCGAATTACCTGTTGCAGCTGATTACTGTGGATTCAATATTATTTTCCTTGACTATCTTAATTCCTGTTGCACTGCATTCCGCACAATTACATTTGACATTTAGTTCATCGATTAACGGTGGTAAACCTTTTAAAACTACCACAGATGTCACACTCTGTGTTGAGGTGAGCTAGGCCAAAGTGATAAACACATTCTGAATGGCTGTCAGAATTAGGAATCTTGTGCCCACTAGCAACGCACTTCTTAAATCAGGTAGGTTTATTGGTCATCTCAAAAATATAAATATATATACCTAGAGGAAAAAGATGCTACACAAGAAAATAATACCTACAATGGTCATAACAATACCCTGAAGCAAAGGAAAGAAATACCAACAATGCTAATGGAGACTAATACCAAAAAAGGTAACAAAAAAGTATAAAAGGGCAAAACATCCCAAGGAAAACTAAATTATTAAGTGTGGTATATAAACTTTTTTATAACAAATGAGGAAAAGAAACACAAAGGAAAAAGGTGTAGAGATGGATAAGAGAACTGATATTTCACTTAACTTACTATCTCACACTCGAGCAAGGAGTGAATATGTCTTATCGCTAAAGTGGCAAACAAGATCTGGGGTAACTGAGGAGAAGACGGGTTATGTGTAAGGGGAGGAGCTCAAGCTATGGAGCCTAAAACCAATTTGAGTGGCCGAGGACAAATTCGATTTCAGATTCGAGACTCATCAGTTGAGGAATGGATGAAAAATACATCAGATTAACTACTGACACCAGGGTAAACTCCGACCTCCACTCCAAACAACAAATACTCAGATAATATCACAATGTAATTCAACTCCCACTTTATATATTCAGTCCTGTCGCTCACCAAACAAAATGCTTCCACAACTCTCATTATCCCAGAACCCCAAACTAACAACAATACATAGTTCATAATCCACTCTGTCCCCATATCAACAGTAAAAAAATACTTACAAAAACTGAAACTTACCACTCTAGCTGACGACAAACTGTCACCAGACTATCTAAAAGCAGCAGTAGAATCCACAGCACTCCCTATCTCCATTCTAATGAGTAATCGGTAAAAGAAAACTAAGGTGGCAACGCTACTGACCTAACCAACTATTGATCAGTTGCCTTCCTCCCATTACTATCTAAGAGTCTAGAAAATTGAACTCACTCCCAACTAACCAAATACCTCAGTGGACAGAACCTCCTCTCACCCACTCAAAACAGCTTCTGACCTTACCATAGTAATACAGCTGCCTTCCTCAGCTTTACCAACATTGTCAACAAACTAATAAATAATGGCTAACTAGTCTCAACCATTTTCCTTGACCTATCAAAAGCATTTGATACAGCTGCACACCAAAAACTTCATGAAATTGCTTCCTTAGGTCTCAGTGTTCTAACGGTAACCTGGTTTCACAGCTACATGTCTAACAGGAAACAAGCTGTTAAATGGCACCAAGACCACTCTGATTTCTTACCAGTTTCAGTCAACGTCCCTCGGGATTCAATTCTAGTGCTCCTTCTGTTTAATATCTTTATTAACAATTTATACTCCACCTCTAAACAAGTAACCATTGTACAATATGCAGGTAATGCTACTGTTTTGCTCAGATGCTATTCTCCCACCAAAACATCAACCAACAGGCCTTTTTATCCCCCAAATCCTAACTAGATATCTAAAACCTACTTCTGAACCCCAAAAGGTCAAAGCTAATAATATTTGCCCCTAACAACTACTACGAACAAAAACATTCATTCCACATTCTGTCATCTAATAACATAAAAATAGATGTGTTTCTCAAACCAAACTCGATGAGCCTCTCAAATATGATCACCACTTCCTACAAGTCATCAAGAAAACAAATAGGAATCCAGGCTCGCTCTATAGGGAGAAAACTACTCCCATCTCTACTTTATGCATCACCTAGCTTAAGTAATCTCAACTCTACCATGCAAAGCAAACTAAAAATGGCCTGCAACAGGACTGCCAAATTTGCTGCAAATAACTCTCAAAAGACTCACCGCTGCATACCCTAAAAGCTCTTAACTGGCTTCAACTTCCACCTTACCTTAACTATTGACAACTCACTATGACCCATAAAATAATATAATGCCCTGAAAAATCTCCATCACTACAAAAATCAAATAATGCTATTGGTGACTCACTTTACTCTTATCGTGTTACAAAAATATGGTACTCCATCCCCTTAGAACTAAGACAAATAGACAAACTAAATTTATTTAAAGCATCACTGAAAAAAAAAAAACATTTATTAAACAACTGGCTGTGTTCCTGCTCTGATCCAAGATATTATATAAATACTACTCATAAACACTTTTCTCCCTCCTTCTTCTAACTCATAAATATCATTCTTCTCCCTCCATCCCTACCTCATCTGACATCTTTATCTTTGTATCTTCTGTCTCACGTTCCATTGCATACTAATATTCTTTATAAAACAAACATACTGACATCCAACACTACAACTGCCTCTGCAAACTCTAACCTACTTACTTTACTACTGAAAAACTCCTATTATACAACAGTTAAAAAATATATCATGACAATTTCTGACTTACCTGTAAACATATGTGGTGCATGGAGCATGGTGATTACAATCTGATATCTGGAAAAGACACAGTTAAGTGCTACTATAGCACAAAACCCACACTTTAACAAATGTTAAGCACCTCCTACTTGATTTCTCTTGCACTAGGCAGTCAAATCTGACAGTATCGACCAGCAAAAGACAACGGCAGAATAAAAAACAGATTTGTTTCTGCCTGCTGTCTGTATAGATAACATGTCCATCACTTCCTCTCATACACTTAGAAAGTAACTAGAATAACAGAATGTATGTTTGTCAGCATTTTCTGAAGGATACAAAGCCTGAAAATGAACATTATTTAGTGAGTTCAATCTTTAGTGATTTGTCCAAAAAATATACATTTTATGAGAAACAGACCAAACATACAAGGCGAAAGTCTGCACATTCTGTGAAAATCTGGACATTTGAAGGGTATGGCAAGGTGAGTGTAAACATACAGGACTGTGTTATACTGCCTTCCTGACAGTGCTCACTAACTGGTTTATGGATATGAAAGCCAGCAAAACACTTAGAGCTTTTTTCTTTCTTTTTTCAGTAATGGAGAAGATAAAGCTCCATGCACGATAAAGAATTATGATCAGGTTTCCGATCATAACCTTTAATTATGTGCTCCCAACATGGATGCTGAGCTTCGCTCTTGAGCTGAATTTCTTGGCATCCATGTCTTGAACACATAATAAGCCAGGTATGATCGTCAACCCACTCATAATCCTCTATCTCTCTCTCTTTCTAGTAACTGTACATATATGATTTCTGTACATACAATGTTTGATATTTCAACTGGAGAACCCAAACTGTGCATACAGTTTTAATTTACATACATATCTGATTCACAATGTAAAATATTGCAATGCCTTACATACAAAAATGAATATCCAATGTATTCTGTATGTGTAAGAACTGTGCAGTTTTTCTCTCTGTGTAATGCAAAACTCCTACTGTTTACTTTATATATGTATACATAGTGCTCTTTGTACTTTGTATCTATAACAATTGTGGAGCTTTTCTCCCCAAGCCTCTGCTGAAAATACGGTCAAGCACAGTTGGACTTTCCTGGTAAAGAAAGATAAATACATAAAATTATACATGCGTGTATATATATATATATATATATATATATATATATATATATATATATGTATAAATACACACACACACACACACACACACACACACACACACACACACACACACACACACACACAGTGTATGCAGAGTACAAATAAAAAAAAAAAATCACCCGATATAAAAACTCAAGCGCCATAAAAATGAGTGATTTAATATTCAGTTGTCTTACAAATTACAGCATGTGTAACAATCTACAGTAGTGTAGAATAGATGTGCCACAACATTTAAATATTCATACATCATGTGATTACATACAACCCACCAATAAAAACAATGCCCTAAAATTTAAAGTCAGAATTGAACTGCCGTAAAATTTAAAGTCAGAGCACCCGTCAGCAAATAATTTAACGTGTATAAGAAACATCAACTAACACCATAACCTGTGTAAATGAGAATAATATTAAAAATTCTACATTTAATCCTGGCAGCAATAAAGCCCTCAGCCAAGCAATCCCTTTCCTTTCCTTGTTATTCAGTAAACTGTGCTTCTGGTTTAAAGTTAAGCTGCTTCACACCATGTCAATATCAATGAAAGTAAAAACTGCTCCCATTTGTGTAGTAGAGTGTCTATAAAGGGTAGTTATTTTATGTTGACACCTAATGTCACTAAGGTGCAGCACAATCCTATGCTTCCAAATATAGGAAGCTTGCCCTACACATAACATTCCCCACATACATACTGCTAAGCAAACAACCCAGTCCCTATTACTGGTAATCTGTTGCCTGATATGAAAAGTCTTTGGTGTGTTACCTGAGGTAAAAAAAATGATTTTACGCATAAAATCACAGTATGTGCATTTTCCACAAGGGACACAGCAACCCATATTAATCAGTTGTATAAGCCATTCTTAACTACAGCTTTTTTTTAAATGCATAAAATACTGCCCCAGACTTCTCCCTTTTCTACAACTCACTAAGCAAGTGGCTGGTAACACACCCTGAAAGAATCTACCAATGTCTTTGCAAAATTTATCTAATTCTAGAGCTATTGGTTCCATATGATATGATAAATATCACAGATGTTCCCACAGTCTTATTGTCTACATTATATCTCAATGATGAAACTCTACCCAAATTCTGAACCTTTCTTTGAGCTCTATAAGTGCTGGTAGGATGGTATCACCTCCATCAATCTTCTAACAATCAGTTTCAGAAACAAACAGTGGTTCATTTCTGCAAATTCTTTTAATTTGCAGGGATGAATCACTGTTTAGGGATATTGTTGATAAAAAATGCATGTGCTACCATGAATGAACTCTTAACGTTGTATCAGCTTTCATTACTTTAGTAGAGAAAAAGTGAAGTATTAGTGAGTTGAGTATTTAATACAATGCAGTAGTCTACAACTATCACTATAACTAGGAGACAACTGAGAACTTGCCACTTTTATCTTCATAGGTGTGTCACGTGTTAAGACTGTGCAATATACTGCTCTGTGTGTGATATCCTGTTCACAGCTTCTGTGTGTGTACAGTCCATGTACACATGGTGTAACACTGGTGTGATTCAGTTTTGTTAATCACACTTACATCGGAAATGCATACATGACATACTGCATACATCCCAGTTACAAAACTGTGCACTATGCTTCTTTTGTGGTTTCCTTTGTGCACCCCCAGCTGAGTATCAGCTGCTCAGCTTCTGCTCCTTACCTCCACTCCTGGCACTACACCCAGATGGAGTGACCATGACGAAGGGAAGGGGTGCAGAGGAACACAAGTGGCTTAACAATATCCTCCCAGGCAAAGGCCATCACAGATGGGATGGAATCATGGAGGAGCCTTCAGTTTGGGAGGTGGAGTGAAGCTAGAAGCTGTAAGTGCCACATAAGCTCTCATGAATAATACGGCTATTTTACACCATATCCCCCAATGTGCTAACTTCACATTAGTAGGCTGGGTTACATAATGAGGTGTAGTCTGCTGAGGATGTCCCCACCCAGAATCTTATAATGACCACACCGCTTCAGTCCTTCCATGACCATTCCAAGTCTTGGCATCCATCAGGCTTCAAGAACATTCAGCCCATGCCAGCATAGATGAGCACTCCAAGGATATGCATGGCCATATTCCCTGCAGCTCCATCAGAAGTCAGAGCCACTAATTAAACTTGGGTCTCCTGGGCCTTCCCTCTACACCAATGTGCACTGCATTTGTGAATATGACAGCCCACTCTCAGAAGGACACAGATTAAAGGCAGTTTACAAGACTGCAACAAAACAGGTACACAGTCTACACAAAAAGCCATACACTAATTAAAATGCAGTCTTGAAGAAAAAAAAGTAGAGGACAAAATATGCAAGAAACTTTTACATACCATAACAAAATCCAGTGGTGCAAAAGGATCAAGTTCTGACTACAGCCCAGGTGACTCAAGTTCAATTAGTGACTCAGGCACCTGATGGTGCTGGTAAGGAAAGACAGGCATGCACATCCTAGAGGAAGGGTGGAGCAGAACCAGCCACACACTGCCACTATATCTTAAAATGAGGGGTGGTGATGCAAATGAGTGGCCTGTAGGATGGTAATTAGGTTTACCACACCACTACTTGGTGGTAGGCTTCAGCATAGGTGTGACATCACATGCACTCACATTTGGAAGGCATGATGGTCCTCAGTGGTGACAAATACCACATGTTCCCCATACCAAGTGGCAGGATTAGGCTAGAAAAATGTCATCATTTCCAGGATGCCAAAGTACTCTCATGGCTGCCTGCACAAAAGCCCCCTCCAAACGACTCATGTCCTCACATAAGAGAATAAATGAGTTATGTTTGATTGGGAGAAGGCTTAATTGTCAAATAGTATGGGGGCAAAAGTCATACAGAAAATAAATCCATAAATCCAGGGAGTCCAAGTGGATATCATAAAAAAATAAGATGCCTTAGAATGCATAAAAAATACAACACAGAGTATAAGGGGATTTAAAACAACTGGAACAACTGTAGATCAATATGTGTGCATATACCTTTAAGAAGCTATCCAAGGGCTTTTACAAGTGTATAAATACTGAGCACATGCAAGCCTGACTGCCATTTTGTAGTTAGCTGTTGAAATCTAAGCATGTATGTATGCAAGCTCTGTCTGTTAACTAGTTCATTTGTATTTAAAGATGCTGCTATCCATCCTGATGTGTTTGTATGTATTAAAGCATCTGAACGAAACTCAAAGCCTTCTTGTTTTACATATTAGAGACGAAATAGCGACACTGTGTCAGAAAGGGATCTAGAAGCAATCCCAAGAGACGCGCAGCTAATATAAAGGAGTGGATCATCCCAAAATGTGCATACTTCGCAAAACAGGTCAGAAACAAATTTCAGGTATTAGACTTGCTCAACACTATTTCTTTTCCATAATATGAAATAAGAAGTTATGTTCTTACCATAACGTTCCATGTTAGTTGTCTTCTTCTCACCTTCTTTCTTGCTGGATGGGTTCGGAGCCGATCCTCGGCTCCGACTCGGCCTATACTATAGCTCGAGAGCTATTTTTACCAGTTCGAGGCAGCCCTATAACCCACAATACCATGCGCTAACTCCCCAGATCTTGTTTGGAAGCTAAGACATAGTATAAATATATTATTATAGTCTTCATTTGCAAGTACGGACTCCCTGCTAGTAACACTAAAGATACGGGGAAACCGTAACATGTTGTATCTCAAGAAATGGAAGGACTCAGAGAGCTCAAGACTGTCCAGGCTAGGGGGCAGGAGGGAGGGACGCAAGAAAGAAGGCGAGAAGAAGACAACTATCATGGAACGTTATGGTAGGTACATAACTTCTTAATGTTAAGTTGTCATTCTCGCCTTCATTCTTGCTGGATGGGACAGCGTCCCTAGCACCTTGGTCCTGTGTGGCTCAATGGAACAGACGCCTGAGTACAGTGGAACCAAAGTCAGCTTTATTTCTGGAGGCTATATCAAGTTTGTAATGGGCAATAAAGGTATGTTTGGAAGCCCATGTAGCTGCTGCACATATGACATCTAATGGTAACCTTGCTTGAAAGGCCGTTGATGTTGATAGTGCCCTGGTTGAATGAGCCTTAGGCCTAGACAGAAGTTGCCTGTGTCTCAACTCATAGACAAAGGTAATGATAGATGTCAACCATCTGGAGAGAGTAAGCTTTGATACTGGAAGCCCTTTCTTTCCTGCAGTATAAGAGAGAAAGAGCTGGTCTGACTTTCTGAGTTGTTTTGTCCTGTCTAGATAATACCGTAGTTGGCGATGAACATCCAATGAATGTAATTTCTGTTCAGCCCTGTTGGAATAGTCTGGGAAGAAGACAGGTAAGTCAATGGAGTGGTTTAGATTTGCTTCAGAGGACACTTTTGGTAGGAAGGAAGGATTTGTTCTGAGAGTTACCCTGTCTTTGTGAAAGACCAAATAAGGGGGACGGACAGACAAGGCTTGAAGTTCCGATACCCTTCTGGCAGATGTTATGGCTAACTAAAAACAGAGTTTTCCAAGAAAGAAGCTTGAGGGAGCAAGAGGCTGCAGGTTCAAAGGGAGGCCGAATCAATGAGGTTAGAACCAAATTCAAATCCCATTGTGGGGGCGGATCCTTAACTGAAGGTCTAAGCAAAAAGATGCCCTTGAGAAAGGCTTTACAGAGTTTGTGGGACATAATATTTGCTTCTGAGAGCCCCACATGAAAATTAGCAATGGCTGCTAATTGTACCCTGATAGTGGCTGACGATGACCCTGAATGAAAGAGTTCCGCCAGAAAGTCTAGAACCTTATGAATGGGTGCATGGAAAGGATCTAAGGACCTAGCTTGTGCCCAGAGCGAAAAACGCTTCCATTTACTCGCATATGTCTTCCTAGTATTGGACTTATGGGAAGCCAGAATGATATCACGGACAGGAAAAGAAGTAAGGGGAAGTCTGGCTATGGCTGGAAGTGGAGCAACCAAGCTGTGAGGTTGAGGGAATGAAGAGACTGATGCAGCTTGCCCGTGAAATGGGTCAACAGATCCAGAAGGGGTTCCAGATGCCAAGGCTGTTCCAGTAGGTAACTGTGCAGGACCGGAAACCATACTTGTCGAGGCCAAAATGGAGCAATGAGGATCATTTTGGATCTCAATGCGGTTGCTTTCTGAATTAATTGCGGGATCAATGGTAAGGGAGGAAAGGCATATAGAAGACCCCGGGGCCAATCGTGAACAAGAGCGTCTCTGGGGTCATGGCCTGGTAGAGGAAAGAGTGTGAAGAAGTCGAGGCACTTGCTGTTTTGAGGAGTTGCAAACAGATCGCAGCAAGGCTGGCCCCACTTCTGAAATATTCTGTCTGCTACCGCTTGATTTAGAGACCACTCGTGAGGCATGAGGATAGTTCTGCTCAATCTGTCCGCTATGACGTTGGACTTCCCGGGGATGTGCGTTGCTATCAGAAACCGTTGAGAGGAAATCGCCCATTGCCAAAGTCTGAGTGCTTCTCGACATAGGGGGTAGGACTTTGTTCCGCCCTGCTTGTTTATGTACCACACCACAGACATATTGTCCGTTTGAATTGCTATAGTCCCTGTGGGAAGAGAGCTCTGAAGGGCTTGCAACGTTAAAAGCAGCGCCCTCATCTCCAGGACATTTATGTGCAGGTGGCATTCTAATTGTTGCCATGTGCCCTGGACCATCCTGCCCTGATAGTGCCCCCCCCACCCGAACAGGGAGGCATCCGTTGTCACCGTGGCAACTGGGGGGGAGGCAGAACAAAGGGTCTGCCCTGAAAAAGCTGAGGGGAAACCATCCATCAGGAGAGATGATTCTTGCATGATGGGGTTATCAAGATGTTGTGAGTCATTGGGAGCTGTTGAAAGGACCACTGAGAAAACAGCATCCACTGGAGGAGCCTCATGTGGAAGCGGGCTAATGGGAGTAGAAGAACTGCCACTGCCATGAGGCCTAACGCTTTCAATACTAGCTTGACTTGAACTCTGTTGGACTGAAACAGGGACTGAACATTCCGCCTTATGTCTGTCACTCTCTGAGGTGGTAATGTTGCAGACATTTCTGTGGTGTTTAATACGGCGCCTATGAAGTTTATACATTGACAAGGTGACAAGGAGGATTTTGCAAAATTTATAGAAATACCTAGATTCTTGCAAAGTTGAATAGTGTAATCCCTGGCCATTATAAGATGCTGCTTGGTGGTAGCGGAAATGAGCCAGTCGTCTAGATATGGAAACACCTGGAATCCTTTTTGTCTCAGGTGAGCCATGACCACTGCCAAGCATTTGGTGAACACCCGGAGGGCTGTGGTGAGACCAAAGGGCAGGGTTCTGAATTGATAATGACTGGCTCCCAGCCGGAAGCGGAGAAACCTCCTGGAGCGCCTGTGTATCTTTATATGATAGTACGCGTCCTGGAGGTCTAACGAGCACATCCAGTTGTCTCTGCCCAAAAAGGGTAGAATGGACTGCAGTGTTACCATCCGAAATTTTGTCTTTTGAACACAGTTGTTCAATCTGCTGAGGTCCAAAATGGGTCTCCAGTCTCCAGTCTTTTTTGGTACCAAAAAGAATCTGGAGTAGATTCCGGATCCTAGCTGATCTGCTGGAACTGCCTGGATGACTCTTTTTTCTAACAGCTTTTTTTATTTCTAACTGTGCCTGACCCCTTTGTGCGGGTGGTACGTCTGGTAGGGGTCTTGGCGGTTGTACCGGAGGGGAAGTGAAGGGAATTTTGTAACCCTCGGATATGATCTTCTGTACCCATGTGTCTTGGGAGAGGGATTGCCAGGCTTCCGGGTACAGAGATAATCTTCCCCCGACTGCCTCCGAAGGCAGACAGTCGGGCAGCTTCTCAGGGATGCTGAAAGGGTTGGTCAGGGAAAGATTCCCTGGAACCCTGGTTCTGTGGACCCCCTCTGCCCCTGGGGCAGTGTCTGTTATTATTCCCCCCTCTGCCTCTGGGGGGAAATTCATCACGTGCGGCAGGCGCGACTCCCTGAGGTTTGCGGAACCACATCTTTCCACCCTTCTGTCCCTTAGGATAAGGTCTAGAAGGTGTGGAAAAATGGACTCCCACGGCAGAGAGAGTCTTACCATCTTGCTCGCATCTGGTGAGGGTATTCTTCACCTGAGGTCCAAACAATTCTGAACCATCAAAGGGAGTGTTGGTGAAGGACGCCTTGAAGGGATCGGCAAAGTTACAGAGTCGCATCCAAGCGTGACATCTCAATGCAACACCTGTGCCTGCGGCCCTACTCGCTCCATCGGCTGCGTAGGAGATAAGCCGCATGGAGGAGTTAACAATGGAGTTCAGGGTGGCCAGTTGGGAGTGCATCTTGTCCTGATACCCCACAGCAGAAGGATCCTGTACAGTTTCACCCAGTTCTTTGAGCAAATCTCTCTGAAGGCGGATGAAATGACATAAATAGTACAGCGATCGCATAGTAAAGGTCGCTAAAGCAAATGTCCGCTTACCGTACCTGTCCATGGTCCTGGACTCTTTGTTAGGAGGATGAACAGGTACAGAAGGATCAGGCAATTCCTTCTTAGTGGCTGCTGCTACCAACATAGCATCAACTGAAACACCTTTGGTGAGAAAGGATTTGTTCTCTGGTGCAGAAATAAATTTAGAGGGCCTCCTAGGGGTAGGTTCCATTGAATCAGGAGCTGCCCACGCCTTTCTAGCCACTACCTCCATTAATGGGTCGAAAGGGGGAGACACCCAGGAGGTGGAAGGGCGAGATCCAAAGGCGTCAAGGTAAACCGACTCGTCCTCGGAGGGTTTGAGAGTGGACCAATTTCCCCTCTGTTTTAGGATCTCTAGGATGTCTGAAAAAGAGACATCCTCAGAGGGGGATCTCGGGGAACCCTCCGACTCATCCAAGTTGGTGTCCAACATGACAGACTCGGGGGAGTCTATGTGCTTCCTCTTGCACTTTCTTTTCCTATGGGGTTCCCCTGAAGCTTCAGGGGAGGCCTCGGAAGAGGAGGAGACACCCAAAGTGGGTACCCTATGCTTTGGATCTCTGCTGTCAGATGCAGGAGGATGGCCAGAGACCGTAACAGGCACTGTAGAGGGAGGAGCTGCAGAACTTAACCTTGGAGTGGACACTGGGTCCAGCACGCTCCTCATCACCTCAAAGGCTACCCTATCAGGTACCAAGGGTAGTCCCGGCTCCGAAGAGACCCAAACCGCTCCCGGCACCAACAGAGAAGGCTCCGAGAATGATGTCGGGGCCGAACTAACCAGAGCCGAAGCTCCGAGAGGGAGTGCGGGGTCGAACAAGGGTCCGATGCCACTCGCCCCCTCGGAGCCGACAGTGGAGTCCCGGCACCCGGACCTCTCCATGGACGGAACCAATGAAGAGGTCGGAGCCAACGACACCGGAGCCGAAGGTGGAAGTATCGGCTCCGACATGGGCAAGGTTACAGTTCCGACAAACTCTGGCTCCGAACTTGAGAGGTGAATCGGAGGAGGAATCGATAGAGGTACCGAAGGAGCCACAGTCTGGTGAGACTGGCTTTGGAGCATTTGGGCTAGTGTCTGAGATTTTATGAGCCTACTGACCACCCTCTCAATGTCGTGGTCGGAAAGCCTGGATGACCTAGATGAGTGAGTCCTATGACTCCGCTCAGATAGGAGAGGGGATCTCAGAGCCGATCGGACAGATTCTAGTGAGGGGGATCTAGAGCACTTGTGCGCTGGGGTCGGCTCCGATGCAGGTTTCGGAGCGGATACCACTTTGCCCGCCTCGGATCCGAATGGAACCAATGTCGGAGCCATCTCAATAAAGCCAGCCCTCGACTCAGAAGCTGGAGACGAGGGTTTGACGGTTTTTGAAGACTTCCCCGAGCCAGACTTGGACGGGGAGTTATTGGGCTTTAATAAGCCCCTTAAGATGAGCTTATTACGACGCTCCTGCAGGACTCTTGAACTAAACCCGTGACAGACGGAACAAGAGTCCTGCAGGTGTAAAGGCCCTAAGCAGTAGACACAAGAAGTGTGACCGTCTGTCAGAGACATTTTCTGACAGCACGAGTCACACTTCTTGAATCCCGAGACCTTAGTGTCTTTGGACATAGTCCTAACAACAGCAAACACAGTAATCACAGTCAGTCCACACACACACTCAACTTAAAACTAGAAAAAAGTTAAGGGAACTGACTAAACCCACACACAGACACTGTAAGGGGTGGGGAAAACTAAGGTAAAGCCCGTAGGCCCAAAGATAAAAATTAACTAAAGAAGGGAAGAAGGGCTACAAAAGGGCTGTAATGAATAAAACAATCAATAGGGACCTAACAAAGGGTATCTATCTGGAAAAACTACCTGAAAATTAGTTCTATAGAAAAAAACTCTCTTTACTGACCTGAGCGGGTTAAAAAGCCAACCTTGCAGCGAAGTGGCAAACGAGATCTGGGGAGTTAGCGCATGGTATTGTGGGTTATAGGGCTGCCTCGTGCCGGTAAAAATAGCTCTCGAGCTATAGTATAGGCCGAGTCGGAGCCGAGGATTGGCTCCGAACCGATCCAGCAAGAATGAAGGCGAGAATGACAACTTAACATTGGGCCATACAGAGTGTTCTAAATAATATTTGCATAAACAGATATGCACGATACTGATAAAAAAATGTTCAAATTACTACAGAAAATGTTTGAAATAAAGTCTGAATTGCATAAAACGAATAAAATAAGGGGAAACAACTGCATGTTCGTAAAGCATATGTACTTTTCCTATTAAGCTAAGATATTCGAGTTATCAGAAGTGTATAAAGTGTCTGCATTTTTGTGCAGTGTAACAGTAAAGTTAGTTTGCAAAGTACAGCTATTACAAAGCATATTTCGCAAAGTACAGCCATTACAAGGTGTATTTTGCAAAGTATAGCTATTACAGGGCATATTTCACAAATTACTGCCATTACAGAGCATATTTTGCAAAGTATAGTATTTTGAGGAGTTTATTGTGCATTTGAATGTTGTTACAAGCTCACAGAACTGTTTGTTCTTACATAATTACAAGGGCCATATTTTTAGTGTATTTGTGTATACTTTGTGGGCATGGCAGATGGATTTTGAAAACCCATTGCACTTGTGTTTGACAGTAATATTCCTGAAAACTGGACAGCGTTTGAGCAAGAGTACATTTTCATACAGGCTGCATTTTCTGATAAAGATGACATTACAAAGGCATTTATTCTACTTATTTAGCTGGGTCAGAAGCCATAGAAAGGGAATGCTCATGTGTGCATGCACCTGCTTTCTGTGCTGGAGAGGGGAAAACCATCACCATGTTGTACTGGCTGAGTCAAGGGAGGACCCAGAGTGCTTAAAACATAAATGTTTAACTTCCAGACAAATGTTAAAATGGAAAGGCACTTATTTTATACAAGGGATCAAAAACCTGGTGAAACTTTTGCAGCATACATAACTGACCTGAGAAATATGCTAAAACGTGCGGATTTAGTGACTTAAGGGATGTGTTAATAAAGGACAGACTTGTGTGTGGCATAAAAGATATGCTGTGAGAAAGATTTTGCTTCGTGACAGTGATTTAACTTTGAATAAGAACATTGACAGTTGTCAAATATACGAGCTCACAAAAAGCACACAAATATGCTTACAAATGAAAGCAGCTCTAGAAGGCAAAGTGATTAAGCTCATGTTGACAGTATGCAGCACGTAGCTAAAAGAAACAGGCCCTAGCACACTGCAGCAACTGTAACTCCTGCAGCACTCACTGGTAAACCCCAGAACTTTTTAGCACATTCCAGAGTTCGCACAGTCTCAGTGAAGCATAAGAGTGAGTCAGTAAGCTCAAAGCATGGGCCCCAGCATAGTTTCATTACCAACTGTCGTAATTGTGGTGGAAGTCATGAATCTAAAAGAGAAAAATGTTTAGCTTTTGGTCAGCAATGCCACAAATGTAATAAATGGAATAATTTAAAAATATTTTGTATATCAAAAGGCCCACATTCTTTTATTAAAAGGGAACATTTTAAGGAACAAGTTGATCAGTTAGACAGTGGGAAGGCTGCTCTTTATGTTGATGGTGTGTCAGTGCTTCATGAAAAGGTCAATGCAATAGACTTGAGGGCAAAGAATGAAGTATTTTGTACTTTTCAGATAAATGGCAAACATGTAGAGCTCAAAGCTGACACAGGTTTCAAGTGCAATGCTATGTCAGCAGAAACATTTGCCAGAGTGTATAAAGGTGAAAGGCTTGATTTGGCAAGGTGTGTGAAACTTGTTGCTTATGGAGGTGAAGAAATTCAGGCTGAAGGCTCAGTAGTGCTTTCATGTTACTCTGCTGGAAGAAGCTACAACTTATTATTTTATGTGGTCAAGAAACACGTCCAGTCATTGTTAGGGCTCAGAGACAGTCTGAAAATGGGACTGCTTTCATTTAATAAGGAAGTCCACCATGTTAGCTTAAAAGACCACTACTCTAATTTTGCCCAGCACATTTTTTCTACCTATGCTGATCCTGTTCCAAGGCAAACTAGGCAAACTTCCTGTTGTGTACTCCATGAAGTTAGACTCAGAGGTCAGTCCAGTTATCAGGTCAGCATGCAAAGTTCCAATAGCCATGCAGGACAGAGTCAAAGCCGAGTTAGATAAAATGGTGTAACAAGGTGTGATTTGTCCAGCTGAAACTCCAACTAAATGGGTATCTTCAATGGTGGTAGCTCTCAAGAAAAGTTTGGATGTCATTAGAATATGTATTGATCCACAAGATTTGAACAAAGCACTGAAAAGACCTCATCATCCAATGCGCACGGTCAAAGAATTCACAGCCGTAATGCCAAATGCCACTATTTCTTCTATCCTACATGCAAAGAGTTCATTCTGGCAAATTCAGCTTGACAAAAATCATCATTGCTCACTATGTTCAGTACTCCGTTTGGCAGGTACAAATTTTTGAGAATGCCATTTGGGCTAAATTCTGTAGGTAAAGTCTTTCAGCGTGCAAAGAAGCACATTTTTTTCTGGGTATCCTTGTACTATTATAGTAGACAACATACTAGTAGGAGGTTGTGATGAAGCAGAACATGACAGAAATCTCAGAAAAGTTCTAGAAAGGGCATGTCAAGTGAATCTTAAGCTCAATCCACACAAATACAAATTCAGGCTACAAGAAGTATCTTACAGCATGAAACGTGACTTATCAGGGCCTCTGGAATTACTATTTAACTGTAGCCTCCAAACAAGCTTTGTGCCTCATGAATGGAGAAAGGTACCAGTCATCCCTCTGCAAAAAAATGGGCCATCTACAGACCCTGGAAACTACAGACCCATAAGTCTCACTAGTCTTGTATGTAAAGCCATGGAAAGAACTATCATGGAGATGATCAATAGACATATAGTAAACCTCCAGACACTGGACCCAACCCAGTTTGGTTTCATCAAGGGCAAGTCATGCCTACTCAACCTGGTGGATTTCTTTGAGAAGGTCATCAAAGCAATGGATGAGGGCAAAATCTTTTAACACTGCCTACCTTGACCTAGCCAAGGCATCTGACACAGAACCCCACTTGGGCATTGTTGACAAACTCAAGAGGTTAGGTACAAAGTTGTTTGTCACCCAGTGGATATCCAACTGGCTCACAGATAGGACCCAGGAAGTTAGAATTGGGGAGTCCACCTCTACAAAAAGGCCAGTCACAAGTGGAGTCCCTCAAGTATCAGTCCTTGTACTGCTCCTTTGTGGCATTTGCTTTTTAGAAGTTAAAGCCAATGTCAGTGGTCTCTGGCTGATTAACTTTGCAGATGATTGCAAATTAGGAGATGTCACTAAATCTCACACTGACACAAATGTTCTCCAGGAGGGGCTGACGCAAAGAAACAACTAGTGTCAGAGCCATGGACTAAAACTAAATGCCAAAAAATGCATAATAGTATCCTTTGGGAAGTCATCCATCCTGGTAACTATCATATTGACAACACACCTCTTAGAGTTGACCCAGTAGTCAGGGACTTTGAGACGAATATAGGTAGTAATCTAGCCTTTGACCGTCACATGTCTACAGTGGTGAGGAAATCATTTTATGTTGCGCAACTTATAAACAAAGGTATGGCACCTAAATTTAAGGAAGTCATTGTTCCACTTTATTTGGCATTCACCAGATCTGTCATTGAGTACAGTGCCCCCTTTGGCACATACCTAACCAGGCATATCCAACAATTGGAAAATCCACAGTGGTTTCTCACTAAAAGAATACAGGGCATAAGTAAAACGTCCAGTGCAGACCACCTCAAGGCCCTATCCCTATATTCTATCTCCTACAGGCTTTTGAGTGGAGATTTATGTCTGGTATATAGCACATTGTCAGACCCCACTCTGATGGACCTCCTGCATATCCACAAAACAAACAGCACCAGAATTATCTATTCTAAAGACTTAAACCTTGCCAGTGACATAAATAGGACCTGCTGCAGAGATAGGTAGGTATCCCAGAGACTGCGCTGTCTATGGAACAGGGTCCCCATCCATGTGAAGCAGAGCTCCTCCCTAATCCAATTCAAGTGCAACTTGGACAACTGGATGGGAAACCGAAAATTCATCCCTGGTTTGGCACCTATGTCTCTAACAGACACAGGTAACCTGTAAATGATTAATCTCCCAGGCCTATGCTTACACTTATCAGGGTATCAGAACTTCTCAGAGATTTGGGATGCATGGCTAGGCTTAAAAAGGCCCTTGTGGTCATTAGCCTAGTAAACACCTATGAACCTTATGTTGGTCATTTATTTACTAGTACAGGCTTATGCCCAGACCCTTCAAAGCAAACAGCCATTCTTGAGATGCCAGCTCCAGACAATGTTCAAGCCCTGCAACGTTTTCTTGGCATGGTCAACTACCTAGGCAAGTTCATTCCAGATGTGAGTCAACTTTCAGCAACACTCAGAGAGCTGACATGTAAAGATGTATCCTGGTCTTGGTTACAGCAACACCAAACAGCATTTGATGTTCTGAAACAGAGAATTACTAGTCCACCAACTCTCAAATACTATAATGTTCACAAACTAGTTACACTTTCCTGTGATGCTTCGAAATTTGGTCTTGGTGCAGTCATTCTACAAGAGGATCAACCTGTTGCCTAGGCATCGAGAACTCTTACCCATACTGAAATGCAGTATGCCCAGATCGAGAAAGAACTTTTGGCAATTGTGTCTGCACATTCAAAGTTCCATGATTATGCTTACGGTAGACCTATCCAGATCGAAACAAATGACCAACCAAAGTCAATGCATCCAGCTCCAGCCAGACTGCAACGCATGATGCTGAGATTGCAAAAGTATAACTTCGTTCTTGTCCACAAGAAAGGCAAACTTCTTTATCTTGCTGATACATTATCCAGATCACCCAGAAATACCACAGAACAGAATGAGAATGACAGTCTTGATTTTGAAGTCATGAAAGTGAGAAATTTTTGTTCCACACATCTTGATAAGTTGAGAGATCACACAGCCACAGATCCAGTGTTACAGAGGCTCAACCACTTTATCAATCAATGATGGCTGTCAAAGCAATCTAGTTTACCTCAAGAAGTGCAACATTACTTTCCATACAGAGATGCGATTTTATCTGACAAAGGTATCATAATGAAAGGTCCAAAAGTTATTGTTCCAAATTCCTTGCAACCACAGTACATTACTATCTTGCACTGTGGTCACCCAGGAACCGAATCTACCAAAAGAAGGGCGTAAGAGCTAGTATTTTGGAGTTCTATGTCACAAGACATTGAGAGAGCACTTTTATCTTGTTCAGTGTGTAACAGTACAAAGCCTCATCAACAGAAGGAACCACTTCAGCTTAACCAGATTCTGGAACTACCTTGGTTGACAGTAGCCAATGATATCTTCGAGTGGAATGGTCAACATTATTTGGTGTTAGTAGACTCTTACTCCAATTGGTTCAAGATTGACCTCCTTCCCAACCTAGCATCCAGTATTGTCATTACTAAGATGAAACGTCATTTTGCTGCTCATGGTAGTCCGCACAGTTATTTCTGACAATGGCACGCAGTTTACAAGCTAACAGTTTAAAAGATTTGCTGAAGAATGGGACTTTACTCATGTCATGAGTAGTCCAGAATACCTGCAGTCAAATGGTTTGGCAAAACGCACAGTGCAAAGTGCAAAACAGTTACTTGAGAAGTCAAAATTAGATAATAGTAAGGTTTTCCTGAATCTCTTGAATCTCAGAAATGTTCCTCATGATAAACATCTTAGCTCACCTGCTCAGAGTCTTCTGTCGAGACAAACCAGAACCACATTACCAATCAGTAGTCAATTGTTAGTTCCATGTGTCAAAAACAACAGATCAGTGAAAGCAGATCAGTGAAAGCCAATCTGTTGAAGAAGCATTTAACCCAGAAGTCCTACCAAGATAAGACCAGTAAACGGCTCAATCCATTACGACAGGGAGAAGTGGTAAGGATGCAAATGTCCAGAGGTTATGATCGGACTGGTGTTGTGAAGAATACTGGCCCAGAGCTGAGATCATACATTGTGGAATCAGAAGGAGCAATCTTTAGGAATCTGAAACATTTGAGACAAGTGTCCGAGCCTATACCACAGCAAACAGCCTGTTAGAAAGACTCTTTATCTCATAGTGGGTTGTCCGGTGTTCCACTTCCTGAGGAAGTTCCAGAAGACATTTCTGTTCCTGTGACAAATCCAGAAGTTCCTGATATGAGATGTGCACCGCAGACTGTCCCTGTTGCTAAATTTGGTCTTAACTGTTATATTATGAGATATGGTCAAATCTTTAAACCCTGTAGCAGACAGGAAGCAACTTGGACATGAACATTGTGTTTTGTTTCTATTGCATATAGTAATGCATGTCTAGCTCTAACATTGTTTTGCATAAAGAGCAATATTTTTAAACAGCAATCTTTCTAACAGGGAGGATGCAGATCAATATGTGTGTATATACCTTTAAGAAGCTATCCAAGGGCTTGCACAAGTGTAAAAATACTGAGCACGCGTGAGCCTGACTGCCATTTTGTAGTTAACTGTTGAAATGTAAGCATGTATGTATGTAAGCTCTGTCTGTTAACTAGTTTGTTCATATTTAAAGATGCTGCTATCCATTCTGATGTGTTTGTATGTATTAAAGCATCTGAACGAAACTCCAAGCCTTCTTGTTTTTTTGTATTACAGACAAACGAGTGACAAGAACTTTCTTGAAAATCATAACAAAACTCAAGAATGCCTTGGCCAGATATAAGGAAAGTTTTATAAGTCTTATGAGGGCTACTGAAAAAAAGCTGCTGGTTAAGTAGCACCTACAAGTAAGCTTATTAGATAAGGAAATATGCACTCTAGTTGGGTCAAGAGGGCCTTATTTGCTTATCACTCTCGTTTTTTTATAACCACTGTCCTTTTTCAACCTTTGCACTATCTGTGCTGTCTGCACTTCTGACAAAAGGTATGAAACAGAGTGAATTCATTCACACATTATGGCTCTGTATTATAGGATAGCCTGTTTAAAAACTGAAGAGGTAACTGCCAGAGGAAACTACAAGACATAAGAGTAACAGAAGGACAAAAGAAAAAGAAGTGCTGGTAAAAAATAGGTTATCAGAGGTCATACATTTCTGTCGAACATGTAGCAAAGAACACAGAAATGCTCTGTAGAGAGATCAAGTATAGAAAATGGCAATGAAAATCCACTTAAAAATACAAAATGTGTAAAATCGGTACAATGTAGTTTCTCATCAGGATCATAAAAAAATAATCTACACACAATGGTTACAAATGATGTGAACTATGCAGCATAACAGAAAATAAAAATAATTTTACCTTTATTAAAACATTATCAAAGCTAGTTGGGTTTGTGACATCATAGCAGATCAAAACAATATCTGCATTCTGGTATGAAAGTGGACGAAGTCTATCATAATCCTCTTGACCTAAAATACAAAAGAAAAGAAAAAAAATTCTCATCAGCAGCAAGTTTCCATTTAAACATTTTTTCTACTTATTGTGCCTGTTGCATGCACCAGTCCTCTACTCGAGACAGCTTCACATCCTGTTAAAAAGGGGTTGCATTTAAAAAAAATCTCTCATTGTGCTACAGCTTTTGAACTTTATATCAACAGTTTCATAAGTGTTAGAAATATTTCTTTCTAATTAAGGGCTCTACAGTAACACCTACAGTCTAGATGTAAATAACAGGTTTATCTGATGTGCCCTACATTCCCGCCTAAGATTAGTGTTTGATAATCTTCCATGATGAAGAAAAATGTGCAGTATTCACAAAAGAGAAGATGTTTGCAGTTAGAAGACAGGGATCTGCTGGATGGCCTCAAGTTTATCTCTTGAGTAGTCACGGTGGCTTGACAGGATCCCTATATTTACAATGATGAAACAGTCTAGAAAAGATTCTGTCATATATTCATAGGTTCAGCTTTTAAGCTTACATCCTACTGGCCTTTAAGAAAAGCCCACTAAGGGAGTGGGGGTCTAGGACCGAGCTATTATGTTTTTTTCCCATTTGCAGTGGGAGGGATGGGGAAACAGATTCTCTACTATCCTGGGAAGGCCAGGCACAGCAGCAGGCACTGAATCCCAGTAGAGGATGGGCACAACAGCCGGCACTGAACTAATGTCTAGAACAAAGAGACTTACTAGTTTCTGTCTGTGCCCAGAATATGTCAGAAAATTGCACAAGCATACACAGTATTAAACAGATACAGGTATGTAGTGGTAGCGTATGACAGTATACTGTATTCTGCACCAGTATCAAGCTTAAATGTAACACTTGCATTTAATCATAAGCCTTCCTGATCAAAAATATTGTTTATGCTGTTTGCAGTCTGCAATTCATTCTCAGTGTGCATGTCAACTCTGCCCACAAACATTTATTACTGTAAACCCTGCTGCATGGATTTATTTTCACATGTATGCACTTTTTAAAAATGATTCACACTTCCATATAGTCTACAAATGAAGTTAATGCTTTACAATGTGTCTTCTCATCCCTGTAGCCATAATGCTTTCTCTAGGTATGGTATCAGACTGCTTGTTTATTACTAGACACCATCGTGGAAACCATGCAGTTGCCAGTAAGTTTGTCTTATTTTCACTTTTTTTATTCATTTGAGCTTTATTTTGCAACATGTATTTCCTCAGTTATGCTTTTAACTTAAGTAAAATTCCTCTCTCTCTCTTTTTATGCACACTTATTATTTTATCAAATGTAAAGTCTGCCTCTTTTAACAGCCTGCCTCTAGCACAGACAAATTTGTTGCCACAGAAATATCTATTATCACTGAATTATGTAAAGTCGACAGTCATGCACTTTTGCTGTGTTTCAATTCAGCAGCATAAGCCTCTGTTGACTTTTGAATCTCTTGATTTCTAGTAAAAAAAAAACAAAAGTCTTACATATGGAGCATTTATTTATTTATACAATTTGTTAACTGGGTTAGAACACTGATCCCACTGGACCAATTTCGGTATCAGCACTTGCTGCAGAACTTCTCTGATTTCCAATATGCCTGAAATGGTGCCCCTAGGAATGCCAGCTTGCCTCTCTCTTATTCAATAAGGTTAAAATAAAGACTGGAAACTTTTACTGATTTCTCATATGTGACATGAAGGAATACTACATATTGGATCTTTTCTGATTTTTGTTTGTACTTCAATTTGCAGTGAGATACATCTAAAATTTTTGAAGACAATAATTTTCAGTTTTCATACAAATTGCTATACAGTGTCAAAGATGCTGGTGGTTGAACAGATGACATTTCAAGCTAGAAATGGAGAATGGCAGCAATGGAAAACATTGATGGTTCTGCAGTAATATGATCAACATATAGAAAATCAAGTGTGCTTTACGTGAGAGTGAGATTCAAAACTAAAAAACAGTCATAAGAGAAATTACTCATACTATTCTTTTTAATGTTAGTAATCTAAAATCACAGTAAGCAAAACTTTTTTCATTATTTTTTAAGAAAAACAAAAACAAAAAAATCAGAATTACTAATGCAACACGTGATACTGTAGGGCAGGGGTCTGCAACCTTCACTATCAAAAGAGCCATTTTTGACCCCTCTCCCACCAAATAAAATTCATTCAGAGCCACAAAACCTATTTGACCCTAAAATGAAGAAAACACAGTGTATAAAGTTTTACATATAGTTATTATACTAAATATAAAAGAACTAAGTTTATAAGAGCAATATTTAAAATTTGGCTCTATTTTTTGTTGGGATTGCTTGATCACTCTGTGTGTGTGTGTGTGTGTGTGTGTGTGTGTGTGTGTGTGTGTGTGTGTGTGTGTGTGCGTGTGTGTGCTACCTCTTAGAAAAAGAAATCTGGACAAAGCCATACATATTGGGGCACAAAGGCCCAAAAGTAGGGACACTTTTTAAATATTGCTCTTGCAAACACGGAAAGTCAATAGAATAACAGATTTTGCATTAGCATGCACAGTTGAGAGGTAACTGTGTGTGTGTGTGTGTGTGTGAGTGTGTGTGTGTGTGTGTGTGTGTGTGTGTGCGCGCGCGCGTGTGGAAAATGCATGTTAACAGAAACCATGTTATTCTAGCAAGTTTATAAGAGCAATATTTAAACTCCATCGCTCGATCACTCTCAGTGTGTGTGTGTGTGTGTGTGTGTGTGTGTGTGTGTGTGTGTGTGTGTATGTGTGTGCGTGTGTTGTGCGGTAAAGAGGCCATTACTTTTCAAAGCTACAGGGAGCCACTGCAGAGGGGTGGAAGAGCCACATGCGGCTCCAGAGCCACAGGTTGCAGACCCCTGCTATAGGGGCATCATAGAATACAGATTATTTTTCAGACTGAGCAGAAGACTGAGATTTTTCAGCATTTGGACATGAAGCAAACAAAACATACATACATATAGTCAAGATAATTGAATGAAAAGGAGTCAGACACAATATACACTTAACAATAACCTTTACTAATTTGTTCAGACGGCATCAGACCTAATTACTGGTAACTCCCATATAAAGAAACTGCTACAACACCAGCCTATATAAAATACATCTGGTAAGAAGCATTACTAAGAGAAAGCAATGATCTTTGGAAGACATTATGCTTACCTGCACAAACTCCACCTCTGTCTTTTTTCTCTTTGTGTTTTTTTGTCTCTGTTCATGCAGATCATCAAGCACCCCCCCAATCTTTCATGGCCCATTTGTTCACCTACCCAAGGATTACACCTTGGTTCACAGTGACAGCTGAGTGAAGGGGGCTGTCATTAAAGATCATGAAGGTACTTTGTGCCTTTGCTTGCATCCCATAAGAGTGTTTGTAATGGCCTAACCCACCCCTATGTGGGAGGATGGGTAATTCACTATGAAGACCAACAATGTCTTCCATGGGTGAGGACTTCTCTCCCAGGTTGTGCATTTACATCACAACACCACTGCTGAGGGATTACGGCAATGTCTGACTGTATCTACCTCATTGACCCCCTAGCATGTGCATATTTATCGTCTCCTGTCAGCTATGTCAGGCACATGAGCTGCTAATCAAACTCTGATTGCATGAACCATAGATAGAACTTTATCCTTCTGTACCACCAGGGGTGGCAATCATCACCCCTGTCTTGGCAGGACTGCGCATTAGCAGACTAACTGTCACCCATCTCTGGATATCTCTCAAGAAGTTATCACAAAGCTGACATTCATTGCTACTGGTGAAGTTGAATATCACTGCTGAGAGAAGTATAGGCAAAGCTGAGTATCATCAACATAGCAAAGGTTACATTCAATTAGTCGAAAACTCATTTTGTTGAATTTTTAATTACTGGGTTTTCTCACCTTCTGCAACTTGGTGTGACTCTGGAGTTTGCTGTAATAGTTAAGGAGGATATAGGTAATGAAGCTATATGTAGAACTGGGTGGGGGGTGCTGCATCCTTACAAAAAAAAATTTAAATCTTTCAGTAAAATGAGTTTTTAACTAAATAATATAGACCTTGGGGCTAAGTTATACTGTAACACAGAGGATTTCTAAGAAAGACTGTATACCTGCGACTTCCCTGTTCAAGTGCTCCAACAAGTTAAAGGCAGATGAGCCAATGACTACCCAGAAAGGCCAAAGTGGACCTGAAGGTACTCATGAATCTTCAATCCAAGGTGCTGAATGCCAATGAGAGATCAAGCATGTCCAGTCTGGAATATATCCATTGATCTTTCAACATCAGATGAATATTCATTAGCCTAAAAAGTCCAGCCTCGGTTCTGCAGCTGCCCCAAAATCCATGCTAACAGTGGTCAAGAAGGCCATAAGATGTTAAAAAAAAAGATTCAAACTCTATGCACAGAATTTTCTCAGTAACTTTTCAAGAAGTGAAACATTATAGGTGGGGGTGATAATTCTGTAGATAAATTAATCTAAAACAGAACCCCCTTTAGAACAGGTGTAACAGTAGCATTTTTAAGTATAAAAGGAATCACAACCATCCTTAAAAAACACAGAAACAGGAGAATTACTAGAACAAGGACCTCAAGTCAAATCAAGACCAGACGGAATTGTCCATGCTCTAATTTGTAACAGGTTGGATGAACAACTTGCATCACATTCATGACATCCTCTAAGTCAACATGATGAAACACAGGGCAACAACAGTCTAGAACTTGCGTCCAGGATTACAGACATACTGATCTTAGGCAGGTTGGCATCTTAAGTGTAAACAATGGAAAAGTGGGTGACACACTTGTATTCAGAGGCAGAAAAGTTTTTTTAGTTGAGCATATATGATGGGCTTCACAGCATGTCCCCTGTCCACTGATGTAATTCTCATGAGTGGAGAACTTAATGCTCTCACCAGGATGTGCATTTGTATCACTGCTCCACGTCCGAGATATTATGGGCAGTGTGTGGCTGGCTCTGCCCCTCTGTCTCCCAAAAATGGGCATGTTCATTCTCCACCAAACTGCACATTTGCATTTCTGCCCTTTCTCCAAAGGATTACGGTTGTGTATGGTTGGCTCTGCCCCACCATCCCCCTAGGATGGGCATGCTCATTTGCCCTCCGGTTGTGCATTTGCATCACTGTCCCTAGTCTGAGGGATTACAATAGTCTCTCTGGCTCTGCCCCACTGTCCCCCTAGAATGGGCATGATAATTTGACTCAAGGCTGTGCATTTGCATCAGTGTCTTTCCATCAAAGGATTTTTGTAGTTTTCTGGAATGCACTAACAGTTTATCTGCTGCCACAGAAACACTATAGACAAGAAAACTGCCTACTTATCTGACATTTCTGATTGTTGCACAGAATAATGATTATCCATTCAATCTAAGCTTATTCTTAAAAGGCTATGCTCATCTCCAACTGCTTTCTAGCATCCATCCTAGTCTTTTCATTCAAGAACTTTCCTGATCAGTCCAGTGTTCACAGACCCTGGTCCATCTTGAACATACTTGAACTAGAACAAGCCAGTCTGAAGTCCCCAAGACAGCCAGACTGCAAGTTGTGACCAACTGTTTTGGACTGTCTACACTGGAATTTCAGACAGAATTTTTCCACAGCAGAAATCATATCACAAAGTAGAACTATTACCCAACTCCCTAAGATTAAACTTTTTTTAAAAGTCAGACGACTGAGTAAGGGTACCCGCAAACTAAAATAAATCCTAAAATATCTACTGGAACTACTCCACTTCTAGCTTCAGGGTGACTACACACAGCTGGAAGGTTGAGTCTAGTGAGTGTTGTCCTTTCTAGCAGGCATCAAGGAAAACAGCCAAAGCAAAATAAATTCCTACATAACTTGTCTAAATTCCCTGGTGAATGTAACATAGTTACTGTCAATCCATATGCTAAAATCAACCACAGCTAAACAGAAAGTATAGTTGAGCAAGTAAACTTACCATAACAGTAGATGTTTGAATGATCACTGCTGCAGTAGCCTTAGCTATATGGGGTTATATAATGCCAATGATATAAAAGCTGGCCAGCTTCCAAAGCTTAAGGGCACTGTCTCTTGTCCCTCTCTAACACAGATGACAAGCAGGCAGGGTAGATCGTTTAGATGCTTTAATACACAGAAACACATCAGGATGGATAGCAGCATCATAAAACATAAATAAACTGATTAACAGACAGACCTTACAAACATACATGTGTACATCTCAACAGCTTACCACAGAATGGCAGTCAGGCTTGCAGGTGCTCAGTATTTATACACTTGTACAAGCCCATGGATAGCTCCTTAAAGGCACATACACACACATTGTTCTACACCTTCCCTCTTAAAAAGATTGTCCTTAGTAAAAAACAACATTGGAGTTAGACATGCATTATTATAGACATTAGAAACAAACACAATGTTCATGTCCAAGTTGCCGTGTATCTATAACATTGTCTGGAGATACGACCGGATCTAATAACATAACAATCTGAAATGAATTTATCAACACGGACAGTCTTCGGTGAACAACTCATATCGGGGACTTCTAGATTCATCACAGGAACGGAAATATTCTCTGGAACTTCCTCTGGGACAGGAACACTGCACAACTCACTCTGAAATAAAGAGTCTTTCTCACAGGCTATGTGCTGTGGTATAATCTTGGACACCGGCATCAAATGTTTCTGATTTTGCCTAAACTCTGCTCCTTCTGATTCCACAACATACAATCTCACCTCTGGCCAAATATTTTTCACGACTCCAATCCAATCATAACCTTTGGATGTTTGCATACCTATCACTTCTCCTTCTCGTAATGGATTGAACGCTGGTCTCATCGTAGTAAGACTTCTACATTAAACTCTTCTTCAACAGATTGGTTTTCAGTGACCTGTTGTTCTTGACACATGGAACCAACAATTGACTACTGATTGGTAATGTTGCTCTGGTTTGCCTCGACAGAAGTTAAGTGAATCAAGATGTCTGTCACAGGGAATGTTTCTGAGATTCAAGAGATTCAGGAAGACATCACGACTGTATCATTTTGACTTCTCAAATAACTGTTTTGCTCTTTTAAGTGCATGTTCTGCCAAACCATTTGACTGCGGATACTCTGGGCTACTCGTGAGTAAAGTCCCATTCTTTGGCAAATCTTCTGAAGCGTTTGCTTGGAAACTGCGTGCCATTGTCAGAAATAACTTTGTGTGGACTACCATGGACTGAAAAATGATGCCACATCATAGTAATGACAGTACTGGATGCTAGGTTGGGATCTAAGTCAATCTCGAACCAACTGGAATAAGAGTCTAATAACATAGAATATTGTCGACCATTCCACTCAAAAATGTCAGTGACTACTGTCAACCAAGGTAGTTCAGGAATATAGTTTAGCTGAAGTGGTTCCTTCTGTTGATGTGGCTTAGTACTATTACACACAGAACAAGATGAAAGTACTCTCTCAATATGTTGTGACATAGAAGGCCAAAATACTACTCTCGCTCTTCTTTTCGTGGAGTCGGTTCCTGGGTGACCACAATGCAAGATACTAATGTACAAGAGTTGCAAGGTCTTTGGAGCAATTACTTTCGGACCTTTCATAATACCTTTGTCAGACAAAATCTCATCTCTGTATGGAAAATAAGGTTGCACTTCTTGGGGTAAGCTAGATTGCTTTGATGGCCATCCTTATTTGACAAAGTGGTTGAGCCTTTGTAAAACAGGATCTATGGCTGTATGATCTCTCAGCTCATCAAGCCATGTGGAAGAAAAATTTCTCAATTCCATGACTTTAAAATCAAGGTACTCATTTGCATGCTGTTCAGTGGTGTTTCTGGGTGATCTGGACAATGTATCAGCAATATAAAGAAGTTTTCCTTCCTTGTAGACAAGAGTGAAATTATACATTTTGCAGTCTCAACATCATGCATTGCAATCTGGTTGGAGCTGAATGCACTGGCTTTCTCAAGATAATGACTAATGGTTGGTGGTCTGTTTTGATCTGGATATGTCTACCATAAACATAATAGTGGAACTTTGAACATCCAAACACAATTGCTAAAAGCTCTTTCTCGATCTGAGCATACTGCATTTCATTTGGGTAAGAGTTCTCGATGCATAGGTAACAGGTTGACCCTCTTGTAGAATGACTGCAGCAAGACCAAATTTTGAAGCATCACATGAAGGAGTAATTGGCTTGTGAACATCATAGTATCTCAGAGATGGGATTAGCAATTCTTTGTTTCAGCACATCAAATGCTCTTTAGTGCTGTCCTAGCCAACACCAAGATACATCTTTACGTGTCAGCTCTTTAAGCAGTACTGAAAGTTTGCTCAAGTCCAGAATGAACTTGCCTAGATAGTAGGCCATGCCAAGAACACGCTGCATGGCTTGAACATTGTCTGGAGCTGGCATCTCGAGAATGGCTGTTTGTTTAGAAGGGTCTAGTTGTAGGCCTAAACTGGTAAATAAATGACCAACATAAGTAACCTCTCGTACCCTGAATTTGCATTTCTGTGGATTGAGCTTAAGGTTCACTTGACGTGCTCTGTCCAGAACTGTACTGGGGTTTCTGTCATGCTTAGCTTCACCATTACCTCCTACTTGTATGTTGTCCACTATAATAACACATGGATACCCAGAAAAAAAGTTGCTCCATTACACTTTGAAAGACTTCACTTGTAGAATTTATCCCAAATGGCATTCTTAAAAATCTGTGCCTTCCAAACAGAGTACTGAATGTAGTGATCAATGATGATTTTTTTGTCAAGCTGAGTTTGCCAAAATGCACTCTTTGCATCTAAGACGGAAAAAATACTGGCATTTGGCATCAGAGCTGAGACTTCTTTAACTGTGTGCATTGGATGATGAGGTCTTTATTGCTTTGTTCAAATCTTGTGGGTCAATACATATTCTGATATCATTTGAGCTTTTCTTATGAGCTATCATCATGGAAGATACCCATTCAGTAGGGGTTGATGAGCCTACTGGACAAATCACACCCTGTTGCACCATTTTATCTAACTCAGCTTTGAATCTGTCCTGCATGGCTATTAGAAATTTTCGAGCTGACCTGATAATTGGATTGAAATCTGAGTCTAACTTCATGGAGTACACAACTGGAAGCTTCCCTAGTTTGTCTTTGAAAAGATCAGCATGGGTAGAAAAAAATATACTGGGCGAAATTAGAGTAGTGGTCTTTCAAGCTAACATGATGGACTTCCTTATTAAGTGAAAGCAGTCCTATTTTCAAACTGTCTCTGAGCCCTAATAATGACTGGACATGCCTCTTGACCACATAAAAAAACAAGTTGGGACATCTCCCAGCAGAGTATCATGAAAGCACTACTGAGCCTTCAGTCTGAATTTCTTCACCACCATAAGCAACAAGCTTTGCACACTTTGGCAAATCAAGTCTTTCACCATGACACACTCTAGCAAATGTTGCTGCTGATATAACACTACATATGGAGCCTATGTCAACTTTGTGCTCTGTGGGTTTGCCATTTATCTGAACAGTACAAAATACTTCATTCTTTGCTCTTAAATCTACTGCATTAACTGTTTCATGAAGCACTGACACACCATTAACATAAACAGTAGGGCTGCAGCTTTCTAATTGATCAACTCGTTCCTTGAATGTTCCTTTTTAATAAAAGAATGAAGGCCTTTTGAATTACAAAACCTTTTGAAATGATTCGACTTATTCCATTTGTGGCATTGCTGACCAAATGCTAAACATTTCTCCCTTTTAGATTCATGACTTCCACCACAGTTATGACACTTGGCAATGAAACTGGTTGGAGGCCCATGCTTTGAGTTTGCTGACTCACTCTTATGCTTCACTGACACTGTGCGAATTCTAGAATTTGCTGGAAAGCTCTGGGGTTTACCAGTGGGTGCTGCAGTGGCTACAGCTGCTGCCATGTGCTTAGGTCTGTTTCATTTAACCACATGCTGCATACTATCAACATGAGCTCTAGACATTACTGGAAGCATGCATCTCTCATTTGTAAGCATATTTGTGGCTTTTCTGTGAGCTGGTATATCTGACAAATCTCAATGGCCATATTCAAAGTCAAATCAGTGTCACAAAGCAAAATCCTTCTCAAAGCATCATCTTTAATACCACACACAAGTCTGTCTTTTATCAACTCATCCCTTAAACCACCGAATCTGCAAGTTTTAGCCTTATTTTTCAAGTCAGTTATATATACTAAAAAAGCTTCACCAGGCTTTTGATCCCTTATGTAAAAGAAGTGCCTGTCCATTATAATGTTTGTCTGGGGTTACACATTTCTCTAAATTTAAGTTTTAAGAACTCAGGGTCCTCCCTTGATGGTTTTCCCCATCTCCTGCATAAACAGCAGGTGGATACACAAATAAAAGCTCCCTTTCAATGGCTTCTGACCCAGCTAAATTAAGTAGAATAAATGCCTTTGTTCGGTCACCTTTAGCAGAAAATGCAGCCTGTATAAAAATGTTGTACTCTTGCTCAAAAACTCTCCCTCGTAATTATGTATGAACAAACGGCTCTGTGAGCTTGTAATACCATTCAAATGCACAATAGACTCTTTGAAATACTGTACTTTGTGAAACATGCTCTGTAATGGCTGTATTTTCGAAATAACTTTACTGTAATACTGCATAAACATGGAAACACTTTATACACTTCTGATAACTCAGATATCTTAAGATGAAACATACATGCTTAGCGAAAAAATGCTGTTGTTTCCTCTTATTGTATTTGTTTTATGCAATTTGGAATTTATTCAAATATTTTCTGTAGTAATTCAAATATTTTTTATCAATACTGGACATACTGGTTCATTCGAATATTGTTTTGAACGTTCTGTATGCCTCATTTCATAATTTGCGAATAAGAAGTTATTTGAACACGTTTTAACATTTGAAATTCATTTCTGACCTGTTTTGCGAATTGTATGTGCAGTAGGGATGGGTCACTCCTGTATATTCCTCCAATACCAACTGGGTGTCTCTCGGACTTAAACTGAAGAAACTGGAGCTGTTCCTGGCAACAAATCGTTTTGGTCATGTTTCATTTGACACCATGTTCTTTTAGACATGCCACTTCTGACACCATGTTACACGTCCCTCTCTAATATAGATGACAAGCAGCTGGGGTAGTTCATTTAGATGCTTTAATACATAGAAACACATCAGGATGGATAGCAGCATCATATCAAGCTCCACCCCACACTCATCTCTAATGTAATACGCTGATGACTCCACAGTCATCACCATTGCAGACACACTTCCCAAACTCCATACTAAAACTCAGGAATCATTCTTGTCTATCGAGACCTGGCTCAACCAAAACCATCTAATCCTAAATCCAAAAAAGACCAAACTCCTTCTCTTTCTACCAAAAACACTGACCCACCTGAAACCAAACTTCTCCATCACCTCCCAAAAAACACACCTATCATAGTGGATAATCACACTAAACTACTTGGGGGTCATCATTGACGACCAGCTAAAATTTGACCAGCATGTCCTAAATAAAATCAAGAAAACCCACCAAAAACTAGGTCTTCTTTATAGAAACAAAAACTTTCTCTCTACTCAAGCAAAAGTTGCTGTATCACATGCCTACCTTCTACCAACCCTTCTCTATGGCTCTCAGATTCTCACCAACCTGCAGACCTCTCATATCCAAATTTTAATCCAACTTTAACAAAGTAGCAAAATTTGCCGCTGAACTTCCATGCTCCTCTCATTACTGTCTAGCACTACAAAAGCTGAAATGGTTAGAGTTCCCTCACAACCTTATTCTCTCTCAGCTCCAAGTAATCCATTCCATCCTATTCCAGCCCACCTTTTGCCCCGCCATATTACCCATCATCTCATCCTACACTCCAGCTAGAACATTTCGGAGCTCTGACCAACACCTCCTGACCATAACCAAACCCAGACTCAACATAGCTGTATAGCTATTACCCGGCCAAACACTGGAATAAACTCCCACTGGACATCCAAAACACTAGATCCAAACTGCTATTCAAAAAGACTGTGATAAATCACCTTAGCATAAATAAACTTTGCCTCTGTCATCAGCCCCCTGACTAACCCATCTCGCCAGACCAACCAGTCACTTCTTTTTCTCCTACTAGTACCTAACCCTACCTCCATCCTAACTCACTCTCCCTTCTTATCTGCAAAAGCCTTCCCTACTTTCTACCCCTAAACTTTCCTTGTACTGTTCCAATCTCCTCACCAGCAGAATGTTCAACAACTACTTCTGCACTTTAATCTCTCCTTCACTGCTACCTAGAAACTTCCTTATTAATTTGCTTTCTCTTTACTGTAAATACTTTTTTTTCCCTGGTTACCTACTACAATATACATAGTTAGCCAACATTGTATATAACCTGTAATCAGTTTTATTATTGTGAACTCGCTTTACATTGTTATGTATTTTGCTTGTGTACTTGCATATGTTTTGTAACTTTGGAGCTTGTATATGTTTTGTAACTATGGAGCTTTTCTCCCCGGGTCTCCACTGAAAAAGGGCCTCGTCCCAGATGGACCAACCCAGTCAACAAATGTCAAATAGATAAATAAATAAATAAATAAAATATAAATAAACTGATTAACAGACCTTACAGTTACATCTTACATCTCAACAGCTTACCACAAAATGACAGTCAGGCTCGCACATGCTCAGTATTTATACACGTGCGCAAGCCCTTGGACAGCTTCTTAGAGGTACATACACAAACCCTGATCTCCATGCACCTTCCATGAGCCCAAACTGTCACTGAACTGAGCTGAATAAAAAATAAGCTTGGGCACGAAGCCCTTCAGAGCTTTCCTGCCAAGAGAGAGACGAAGGCTGAGCTCAGAACATAAAAAAATAAATGCCACAACCTGACATACAAAAACATCAAAAACCAAGAGGGTTGGAGGGAGCGACTACTGCAGAAGTGATCATTCAAACATCTACTGTTATGGTAAGTTTACTTACACAATTGTACTATGTTCATAATACTGATCACTGCTGCAGTAGTCTTAAGTTATATGGGTACATTACCCAAACTAATTACATTTGGGAGGTGGAAGGATAAGAATACAGGAGCCCCAAGAGAATGGTCCTAACAAAGATTGATCTGGACCTAGAGAAGGAATCAAGCTTATAGTGCTTTGCAAAAGAATGTAGAGAGGTCCAAGTAGCAAATTCTACAATCTAACCCTTTCTAAAAACTATACAGGAAGTCAAGGCTCTGGTAGAGTGGGCTTTGACCCTGCCGGTAATAGTTTTATTATGGTGAGTATAGCAAAAGGTTAGACCTTAGACAACCATTTGGAAATAGTCTGTTTTATCACAGGTTGTCCTTTTTTCTTACCTTCACAAGAAATAACCAACTGATCTGAAGATCTGAAAGATTTAGCTGTGTCAAGACAGCACATACCTGAATTGTTTATGGACATCCAAGTTATGGAGTATCCTTTCTCCCTTATTTTTCGGTTCAGGAAAGAAAATGGTGAGATGGATAGTTTGGCTTAAAGTAAACTCAGATAGTACTTTAGGCATAAAAGAAAGATTAGTTTTCAAAGAAACCATGTTCCTATAGGGTAGACTCCCAAAAACAGCTTGAAACTCAGATACCCTTCTTGCAGATGTCAGAATAATCACAAAAACTGTTTTCCATGTTAAGAACTTCACGTAGACCAGATTAGCTGGTTTAAAAGGAGCAAGTGTTAGATTTGCTAACACAAAATTAACATCACAAGTAGGCACTGTGATGACCGTGCCCTGGCTCAGCAATCAAGGAGCATCAATCCTCACCACTAACATCAGGAAGGTCATCTCCTAGAAGAGGAAAGGATAACTAATACACACAGTAAAGTACAATTTCCCTTAAGTGCACACAGTGATCACAGTCTGGGGCTGGTTGTTCCCTTGCTCTCCAGGTCCCCAATAAGACTCCCCACTGGCACAGCTATAGGGTCCAGATCTCAGCATAGCTGGCAAGCTAACCTCCAGTACCCTCTCTGTCCAACCAGTGCTTCGTGTCCCCACTCAAGTAGCTGACATACACCCACACTTTGAGATAAGTATTTATACAACTTCACAGACACTCCTGGGAAAGGTCAACACAGATTCTCCAGCTGTGCCCCTTTACCCAGACTATACAGTAGTAATTCCTGCCACCACCAGCTTAATAATTATCAGCTACCCTAAGACCCTTAAAAGGGTGTCCAATTATTACTGTGCAATATTATTATCCAATTGGTAATGTGACTTATTCAGTATAAGGCTTATTAGAGTGGCTTATTACGATAGCCTCTATAAATATACAATGTACTCTAGAGCCTAACTTGTCTCTACACAAACCAGCCACAGGTAAAGATTTTTAAAATATTTAATAATAAATAATTAAAACACAAGACAATACTACTACATCACAGAGATATCTAACAGTTCAGAGATCACACATAAACTTAAAATAATACAGTAGGACAGGTCTGATGTCAAAGAAAAACACTTAATCTAACTTTCTAACCTTTAGCTATTCTTAAGAGAAAACACAGTGCTATAATCCTACTTACATACATAAAGAGCATAAGCAGTACTGGGGTTGATGGTTCAAGACAAATGCCTTTAGTCTCTCACTGAACAATAGTTTTTAAACACACTAACAAACAGCTCTGCTAAGGCCCTCCCAAATTACATCATTTTGACACTTAGGTTTTCCCAGTATTCACATTACATCATCTTGACACTTAGTCTGGAGTTCCCAGGCCACAAACTGCATTATTTAGCAAGCTAACACCTGCGCAGGAAACTACAACAATAAAAGGCATTTCACATGTATACAATTATTCCTTAAATTACGACAACAGAAAGAATGTGTTCAGCCAGATGCTTTGGCACCACTTTTTTAGATAATTGTAACTTCAAAAAACATTTGAAATGCTTGGCTTGATTTTCCTTATAGCAGATGGCAATGCTGCAACAATCTTGAAGTTCACATTTTACAGTGTTTTCTTTCATTTAAAAACACAAGCCAGTATTTTACATTTATTTATACAAATGATAGAATTATGTATCAAATTCTATTTGACTAGGCTGGCAGCCTTCACCCACCTTTACCCAATCTTCACATCTCTTCCCCCCTGGAGAACTCAAGCTAGTTTTTCAAGTGACCCTTGAGAAACGTCGCTTGAGAGGGTTAGGTCTATCTGAGGGTAACTCACCCCATTCCCTGTCTTGAGAGCCCATCTGCATTGGCATTGCTACTCCCACTGTGGTGCTACACAGACATGCTTGCAACCCCAGGCTCCATCTTAGCAACTTGGCATTTTGCTGACTGGTTCTGTTTAACCATGTTAGAGGGTTGTGATCTGTCATAACAGTGAATTTTCTTCCATACAGACAAGGCTGACGTTTCTGCAATGCCCCACACTATAGTTGACATTCCTTTTCTACAGCTGCATAGCACTCCTCCCTGGGTTGGAGCCTACGACTGAGATAAACCACTGGGTGCTCTTCCCCCTCTGAAGAAATCTGGCCAAGTACAGCCCCCACCCCATGGTTCAAAGCATCCACATGTACAACAAATTCTTTGCTGTAATCTGGACTGGCTAACACAGGGGGTCCTCCCAAAGCTTCTTTAAGCTTCTGAAATGCCTGCTCACATGCTGAGGTCCACACTACCTTATCTGGCCTGTTTTTCCTTGTCAGGTCTGTGAGGGGAGCAGCTATAGTACTATAACTAGAGATGAACTTTCTGTAGTACCCTTATGTCTCTAAGAATGCCCTCACCTGCTTTTTGGTAACAGGTGCGGGGCATGCCTGAATAGCTTCCACTTTGGCAGGTTCTGGCCTTATCTTACCACTCCCCACTCTATGTCCTTGGTAGGAGATCTCTACCATATCCACCTGATATTTGCTCGGCTTAATGGTCAACCCTGCCCTCTGTAGTCTGCCCAGCACCTCCCTGACATGCTGAAGGTGCTCTGGCCAGGAATGGCTGTAGATGACAATATCATCTAGGTAAGCAAGGGCAAACCCTCCTGCTCCTGCTAAGATATTATCCACCAGCCTCTGGAAAGTTGCTGCGGCATTCTTCATCCCAAAGGGCATATTTGTGAACTCATACAAGCCAAAAGGAGTCACAAAGGCTGACTTCTCTCTAGCACTGGGAGTCATGGGCACCTGCCAGTAACCCTTGGTAAGATCAATGGTTGTAAGATACTTAGCCCCATCCAGCTGATCTAGGGCCTCATATGTCCTAGGCATGGGGTAAGCAACACTGTGTGACTATTTAATTTCCTGTAATCCACACAGAACCTGGTGCTGCCATCCTTCTTTGCCACCAACACCACTGGTGAGGCCCAGGGACTGTTGGACTCTTGAATCACCCCTAGTTCCAATATTTCCTGTACCTCCTCCCTCAGAGTCTGTTTGACTCTCTCAGGCACCCTATAAGGGGCCTGCCTAATAGGCCTTTGGGGTCCTGTATCCACCTGGTGCTGCACCAGGTGGGTGTTCCCTGGTTTCCCAGTGAACATGTCCCCAAATTCCTGCAACACTGTTCAGATTTCCCGAACCTGGGTAGGAGATAGCTGCTGGGACATTGCTAGCCCTTCCACTGAGTTGTCAGCCCGAACCTCACTGAGGAGATCAGTCTCCAGATCTCCCTCAGACTCCTCCTGCAATACACTGCAAATGCTTAGCACAACGGCTTGCCTATCATGGTAAGGTTTCATGTTAACATGGTACAATCTGTGCCCCTGCCGTCTGCCTAGCACTTCCACCATGTAGTTAACATCACATACCTTTCTTACCACCTTGTAAGGACCCTCCCAAGCTGCTTGTTGTGTCTGACAGGAATGAGAACCATTACCTGCTGCCCCACAGCATATTCTCTAGCTCGAGCATTCCTGTCATGCCACACCTTTTTCTGTTGTTGAGCTTCTGCCAGGTTCTCCTGGGCCATGCCCATGAGTTCCCTGAGCCTTGTCCTGAGGTTTAGGACATATGCCACAACAGACTCTTTGTGAGACTCACACTCACCTTCCCACTCATCTCAAATTAAATCTAGAGGTCCCCTCACCCTATGCCTATACAGCAACTCAAAGGGTGAAAGACCTGTGGATTCCTGGGGAACCTCGCTGTAAGCAAACAACAGATGGGGCAAATATTTGTCCCACTCCCTCTTAAAATGATCTGCAAATGCCCGTAGCATGGACTTGATTGCAGAGTTTAACCTCTCAACAAGACCATTAGTCTGAGGATGGTAGGGGTGTGCTTCATGTGCTTTACCCCACAGGACTTCCACAGACAAGCCAGCAGGTCTGACATGCAATTGGCACCTCGGTCAGTCAGTATTTCTTTTGGGAAACCCACCCTGCTGAAAATCTCTAACAAAGCATTTGCCACCTTCTCGGCCTCAATGGAGGACAAAGCCACTGCCTCAGGGTATCGTGTAGCATAATCCAGTACCACTAGGATATACTTTTCCCTGTGGAACTTGGGGTACTCAGAAGACCCACAATATCCATAGCTACCCTCTGAAATGGCTCCGCAAACACAGGCAAAGCCATCAAAGGAGCTCTCACCTTGTCTCCTGCCTTGCCTACCTTTTGGCACTCCTCACAGGTCCTGCAGTACCCTGTTACATCTTTGGAAATTCCAGGTCAATAGAAGTTTTGCATAATACGCCTCTTTGTACGTTTTATGCCCATATGAACTGCAAAGAGAATTTCATGGACTATGGCTAGAAGCGCCAGACGGTAGGCTCTAGGCACTACCAACTGCTGTACTCTCTCAGGGGTCCACTCTATGCATAGTAACCCTTTGTCCCAGCATACAGATTCCCCCTTCGCTTTGAGAATCAGGTGCCCCCTAGCTACCTGCCTCAGGCCTTGCAATGTAGGGTCTGAGAGCTGAGCATGTATTTTACATTTATTTATACAAATGATAGAATTATGTATCAAATTCTATTTGACTAGGCTGGCAGCCTTCGCCCAACTTTCCACAATCTTCACAGGCACCACCAGTTTTTCTGAAAGCCTCTTAGAAAACCACTTTCAAGAACATTCTGACATAAGAATGTATAGAATGAGGATGATTCTTGGGCCAACATGCTGGAATGGCCCATAAATGAACCTTGACAGAGGAATAAGAAAGGCCATAGGACAGTAGCTCACATAACCTTTGTAAATCTAGAGAACAATTAGCCCCCGATAGGGTGCTGGTTATGTTGTTGGTACCAACCAGAAAACCCTTTCTGCCTCCATTAGCATCTGATGCACTTCATTAGTAAACAGATGCCTAAAAGACCCTATTATCCAGGCAGTGAAATGGAAATGACTGATATTGGGGTTTGTCAAACAACCCTGTTCTTGTGTGAGTAGTTCCGGTCTGTGAAGAAGCTTATGGCAATTGCCCCTGACCATTTCCAAAAGAAGGGACAACCACAGCTGCCTGGGTCAGAAGGGAGTCACCAGAATGATCTTGGGGGATTCCTTCTGAATCTTCAGCAGTACCTTGGACATTAGTGGAAGATAGGGAAAGCATACAGGAACATTGCTGTCCAAGAAAAGAAAAGGAAGTTGTCTTTCAGGCTTTCATGCATGGAGTCCTGGAACAGAGTCAGCCAGCAGACTGTTCAAAGAAAAGGGAAACAGGTCTACTGGAAGAACTCCCCACAGATGGATCAAATCTAGAAGACCCCCTGAACTAGTTTTCATTTCTGAGGGTCTGTCCTGGTCCTGTTCAGCTTGTCTGCCTCACAATTTTGCTCTGATTGAATGTAGGATGCTGCAGAATGAGACTGTGCTTGTGCTGTGAAACTATACTCCAAGTTAACATTGCTAGTCTGCAAGGCAGGTATGACCTATTCTTCTTGCTTGTTATGTACCATAAAACTGTGGCACTGTCTGTAACCACATGAAGAAGCCCCAAGGACCAAAGATGGTTCAGAGAGTTGAGTGCCTTGATCAGGGCAACCAACTCCTTGATATTTATGTGCGTGTGTCCTGAGCAGTCAAGCACTCCGGATTATGTGGAACACTCCACATTTGACCATAAACAAGTCCACTGTTCCGCTACATGGCTTTGGACTGGTTTGAATACCACAATTACTGCCAGTCGGCATTGCGGTATACAAACCAGTCAAACAGGTACTCCACTGTTCCACATTGAACAGCATTGGCTGTGCTATACAGTTTTTGAAAGGCTCATATTCTGCAACTACAGCCAATCGCCATTGCAGTATGTGAACCATTCAAATAACTGTTCCTGAGGATGGGAGCCAATGACAGCTCCCAAACACGTGACCATTCATGCAAATTGTTTGTGTAGGCTGTGATAGCCGATGTATAGCATTTATAAGTGTTTACTGTATCTGTTTCTGCTTGTTTTCTGAAAAAAAAAAAAAAATATCTCTTGTTTTCCCACCTTACTGAGCTAGATTAGTCCAGTTTCAGAGCTTGCTGATCCCTGGACTTTGTTTGCAGTTCCTGTTACTGATTCTTTGCCTAATTTGGAAGAGAGGAAGTTCCCTTGCTTACCAGTGGGAGTGGGAAGCATTGAGCTGCCTGTTGGTCCAGTTTTGTGAGGTTTCAGCCAGTAACTTGTAGTCTATTGGTCGTTTTGGGCCAGTTCCTAGCTTCTTTCAGCCCCCTGATATAAAACACGCTAAACCGTTGCACACTAGGGCAGCGCTGGTTAAGCAGATTTAAACTATTAGGGCTACCTAAAGTCCACTCTTCAAATTTTCCCTTAAAACTATCTTCCTCGAACTGTACTACTGATCTAATCTGCATACCCTACAATTATAAAGATCATCTCTACCTGACTCCGAGTAGACTATTCTTTATCTGATAAACCTAGCACTTGCTCCTATAGTACTTATCACCTTGATACAGCACTCTTGTTATAGATAGTACCCCAAAAAGGCGAACCCCATTTCTCGGACACCCACATCCCCCGGAATCTCTTTTAAAGTTTTTTTGTCTATTCCTTCTAGCATGTCGAGGGATCAGTTGCTAGTGTCCTCTCCTGCTCAGCTGGTGAACCTGGGAATATTGAGGCAATGTTACAATTGCCTCATGTACACAGACAACCCTCTCCTCCTCCCACAAAACACAAATACATGTGAGAGATGCAACTATACGGCCAAACTGGAGGCTGAGCTCTCTCAACATAGGACTGGCAAGACCAGACAGGAGGAGAAGGTTACCACACACACTATAGACCCAGTCTCACATAGTACCATCACAACCTCAAATCATACACATAAACACACAAAGACATACTCGAGGCTCTGAGCAAAAATCTACCAAAACAGCAGAGGCCACCAAAGCAGACACCCAAACAACTACCACCTCAGAACACAACACCTGCAACACATAGACCTCACAGTCAGAGTGTCAAACAGTCACAGCCCTTAAGGCCAAACACAATGCCAGACACACTAGTCATTGGTGACTCCATAGTCAGACACACTGACGTCCCGCTCACCAGTCTGAGTAAGGAGAGGGTCACAGTAAGCTGCCTGTCGGGCGCTAGAATCCGCCACATAACGCAAGCACTCAGGTCTCTCAACAGCAGGTACAAATACGACTCAGTCATTGTCCACGCTGGTGTAAACGACCTGAGACGTACCTCCTTAGACTACATGAAAAGAGACATTGAGGAGCTCTCTGATTATGTAGCCCAGGCAGGTATGACCCTGACCTTGAGCAGTATCCTACCTTCACCAAGAATGATGCCACAATACAGAGATAAGATGATCAGCTTTAACAATTGGCTTAAACTCTGGTGTCATTCAAAGGGGATCCAATGTCTGTCTGCCTGGGATGACATGCTGGACAAGCCACGCTGCTTCGCAAGGGACGGCTCGCACCTGTCACCCCTGGGATTCCGGATATTGGTAAAGGCTCTTGCCACCCCCATAGTGCCTTTTTTAGGCAAGGCTCAAATTCTAAACCTACCACCCTAGAACACAAAAATGGAAAAAAGCTAAGGGTAATGCTGCTCAATGCCAGAAGTCTCAATCTCAAAATGCACGCACTCGAGGCCCTTCTCAGTATGGAGAACATCGATGTCTGTGCTGTGACAGAAACCTGGATCAAGGCTCCTGAGAGCACCCCAGCACTATCAGGTTTTACCTCATACCATGCGTTCTGGCCCCAAAATCTGGACAATACCAAGAAAGGAGGGGGGTATCCATATTCATCAAGGACACCCACACCTCAAGATTGGTGGCAACGCACAATGCATTGGAGACCATCCAGGTGCAATTAACCATAGGCAAGACTGCTCTGCAAATTGTAGCATGTTACAGGCCACCCTCACAAACTCAGGAACCTCACATGGCTTTCCTGAAAACACTGGAGGGGATAAATGTATCTCCAAACACCATCATACTAGGTGACTTCAATTACCCTAATATAGACTGGGAACACTACTCAAGCCCAAATACCCTAGCCCAAAAGTTCCTGGAATTCATAAACTCAAACGCCATGGAACAACTGGTCACCATCCCCACAAGAGGAGAAAACATACTTGATCTCATCATCACGAACATGGGAGCACAATGTTCAACACCGAAAGTATACCCCTCACTGGTGAGATCAGATCACAAACTAATCTCGCTGGAGGTCCTCATCCCACCCCCACCTGAAATAAAAAAGACCACAGTAAAGAACTTCTCGAAAGCCGACTTCACACTTCTAAAGACTAGTGTGGTCTCCTTTAAGGCCCCGAGCCGGGAAAACAGTACCCAAGCCGCTGAATCACTTACAAATGCCTTCTACCAGCACCTACAGGACTACATGGATAAGGCAATCCCAAGCAAAACAAAGACTCTTTGTACCAAAGGTAAGCGTCCAGTCTGGTGGACCCCAGCCATAAACAAACTCTACAACAAAAGGAGGAAGCTACTACAAGATAGAGCAAAATCCTTAAAAGGTAAGACACCTTTGATCACTACAAGTAAAAAACTAAGAGCTCTCATAAAATCATCCAAAGCAAACTTTGAGAGAAAAATAGCTAAAGACTCAAAAAACAATCATAAGGCCTTCTTCAGCTATGTTAGAAACCTGGGAGGAAACTCCCAGATATGCTCAGAACTAGTTCAAAATGATGTGAAGATTACTGATCCTATAGACATTGCCAACATACTGGCTGACAGGTTCAGTGCAAACCCCCCCCCCCAAAAGGTGAGATATCTATACCAAACGATTGTAGCCCCCCAAACATCTCTAACGCCCAAGTGAGAACTGCTCTCTCCAAAGCAAAAAACACAGCATCCATGGGACCTGATGGTGTCCCCGGCTGTGTGCTCCACGAACTCAACGAGGAATTAAACCCACAGCTAGGACAGCTGTTTAACCATAGTCTCACCTCTGGATACGTACCCAGGGAGTGGCGCACTGCAACAGTGGTCGCACTTCATAAAGGCGGTGCCTCCACCGACCCAGGAAATTACCGGCCCATTAGCTTGACAAGCCTTATCTGCAAAGCCATGGAGAGGATCATAATGGATCTCATAAACAAAGACATAAGGAATTTGCAGACTTTGGATCCAACCCAGTTTGGCTTTGTCAAAGGCAGATCATGCCTCTTAAACTTGGTTGACTTTTTCGAAACAGTCACCAAAGCCATTGATGAGGGAAAAGCAGTCCATACAGCATACCTCGATCTGGCGAAAGCTTTCGATACAATACCCCACTCGGGTATCATTGAAAAACTCATCAGCTTAAATGTTAACCCATACATCACAAGATGGGTTGCAAACTGGCTGAGCGACAGAACCCACAGGGTCAGAGTTGCTGGCGCCATGTCAGACTCTAAGCCTGTCACAAGTGGTGTCCCACAGGGCTCAGTCCTGGGCCCACTCTTGTTTGGTATCTACTTCTCCGAAGTACAAGCAAACACAGGAGGGTTATGGCTGACAAAGTTTGCAGATGACTGCAAACTGGGCGCCGTAGTCGAAAACACATCTGACACAGATATCCTTCAGAAAGGTCTAACAGAAACGGATAACTGGTGCCAGAGCCATGGCCTAAAGTTAAATGCCAAAAAATGCATAGTCATACCCTTCGGGAAAAACAAGGTTACCCCTAGCTACCACATAGGTGGCAATCCACTGAGCACAGAAGAAGTTATTAGGGACCTGGGGACCCAGGTTGACAGTAGCCTGTCATTCGACACCCATGTAGCTAAAGTAGTTAGGAAGACCTTCCACATTGCCCACCTTATCATGAAGGGATTCACATCTAGATCAAGGGAGGTCATAGTTTCCCTGTACTCATCACTCATCAGACCAATGATTGAGTACAATGCCCCATTCGAAATGTATCTGACCCGACACTTGCAGCAGCTGGAGAGGCCACAAAAGTTCCTCACCAAAAGGATAAAGGGTCTCAAAAATCTGTCCTATGCTGCCCGACTGAAAGAACTTCAGCTCTATTCAGTCGCTTACCGCTTGCTCAGAGGTGACCTGTGCCTGACATACAAGGCCATGTCAAACCCAGATTTGATGAATATGCTTCACCTCAATAAATCTAGATCCATCAGAGCCACAAGGGCGGGAGACTTAAACCTCGACACGGCTATTAATAGAACGTGCTGGAGGGATAGATTCATCACCCAAAGACTCCCTATGCTGTGGAACAAAATCCCGGTATATGTGAGGCAGAGCACCTCGCTGACCTTGTTCAAGAGAAATCTTGACCAATGGATGGGAGATCGCAGATATACCCCAGGGATTACCTCAGTATCACTGCTCGACAGAGGCACAGCAAAATAATGGGTATAGTTCCCCATACTAAAGGGGTGGCGTAAGCCACAAAACTATGGGCTAGGCTTGTAAATGCCCTCGGGCAGATAGCCTAGTATAAACCTATGAACCTATGAACCTAAGAATGGTTGTGGAAACTTGGCTTTAAAGACAGGGAAAAAAATAAACTACAAGCAAAGCAATACCAAAGTAAATAACTGCAACACTAGCATTTAAAAGAACTCTTTTTTAACTGCTGGTATTGCAGTTATTTACTTTGATATTGTTTTACTTCTATTTTATTTTTTCCTCTCTTTAAACAGATACCTCTCAACCTCATAGAGTAAGAAATCTGGTTGCCAAAATAACAAGTTTTGTGCTACCATACATGTTCTGAAGGATATGATGACTGAAACTCAAATTTCTGTCATTATCTTATTTCATTCCTCTGTGATTTGCCAGAAAACTCCATATTTTATGAGGAACAGACCAAAAATATGAGGCAAAAATTTGGGCATCCTGCAAAATTCTGGACAGTTGAAAGGTATAAACCAACAAAAAGCCAACAGATAAGTAATGTACACTCCAACAGACCGAGCACTTCAAATAATACGTTAAAAGTCCAGAGTGAACTCCAGTGCTGAGGACACACAAAACTTTAATAAATAAAATACACACAAAGATAAAAAATAAGAAGGTGACCGCTTTCACTGTCTACTGGCTGCTTCTTCAGACCTACTAACACAGTGCATCTGAATTAATTATATACACACCTAACATCAATTAATCAATTACATAGTAAAAACTTGTCCTGCCCTTAAACTTATAGCCAAACGTCTATCTATAACATAATTTTCAAAAAAATACATATGCATATACAAACACAATGATTACTATAACACTGGACGTGTCTTAAGCACAGATTTTAGAGTAACACGCTCATTTAAGCCTCCCGGAGGCTTATCTGTATTCAGACACACTATCCACTCTTGTTCCTTCTGTTCTGTGAAATTTTTAAAATCACCCCCCCCCCATTACACACTAAAACTTCTAATGCAAAAAACTTAAAATCATGACCAGCTCCAAGGTCACTAACGTACTGCTAATGCACTTTTCACTCTTTTATGTCTTACATCATTAACATGTTCTAATACCCTTTCTTTCAGTGTCCTATTGGTCTTTCCTACATAATAACTAAAACACATCACGCACAGAGCATCCAAGTGCTCTGGATTATGCGGAACGCACCGCATTTAATGAAGAGCGAAGCCACTGTTCCGCTGTTCCGCATTGAACAGCTGTGACTCCACTACAAGGCTTTTGATTGGTTTGTGTACCGCAATTACTGCCAATTGGCATTGCGGTATACAAACCAATGCATAGCTTTGCTGTGCTGCTATCCACGTTGGCTGTGCTCTGCAGTTTTTAATTTTGATTGGCTCGTAGACCGCATTTACGGCCAATCGCAAACTCGGTCTACGAGTCAATCAAGTAGAGAATATGTGGAGAACGGGAGCCAATGAGAGCTCCCAAATGGAGACCAATCGTGTTCCTGCAAGCCTTTTCGCGCCAAATTAATGGCTTGAAAAAGGCTTCCAGGAATCGGGAGGGAATTTTACTTTGTGTTCCATCTTGATCGTTGCAGAACTTGGGAGTCAATACTAGGCCGGATTAAGAAGGAAGGAGCGGTGCCAGTTGCAGAGAATCCAGACCAAAGACATTTCATCAGGGGAGAAGAAGATGGGTGTCGGAGCCTGCCCAGTGCCTGCCAGGAGAGGTGACTGACTTGGTCGGCGAGAGAAGTCTGTTTGCGGCTGTCTGGTGGTCACATAACACAGGTTAGTCAAGCAAGCAGCATATAATACAACCGTGAGGTGAGCTCAGCTGAGCTGTTTTCAAACTAAGTGATGTTTTTACAGAAAGGTAATAAGAATCTGCAATGTGTGAAGTGTCAGAGGACAAACTAGCCAAAGTAAATAGGGGACATTAAACAGAAATCAACAGCGACACAAATGCTACTATAATAGAAACTCCAAGATGTTTAGAATTTCAGATGGAGCTAGAGCAGACAATGCCTTATAGCAGCTGCTTCCTCTGAGTAAATTATAATCATAGAGTATAAATTGTATAATGGCAGTTCTTGCAGTTGTACTGAACAGTTCAAGTTTTCAAACCTTTTGATTTTTCCAGCAAGGAATCATTGCTTCTTTTCAAGCTATTTAAGGTGGCTTGTCTGAAGGCTACAAAGAGCAGCACTGTTTTCAATAATGGGTTGTATCAGTTAAAAGAAAAGCTACATATCTGTCATTAATATCTTCAGAAGGTATGGAAGTCACTTTTGCTGTGTAAGAGGCATCCTGTTGTACAGTAGTACTTCTAAGAATAATCCTTCTTGAAAGAGTGTAGAATTACACAACTCTTTATCCATATGATTGGTGCACACATTCTCAATTCCAGTTAAAAAATTACTTGTGCGCCTGCATGTTATATCTACTTACTAGTATTTCCTAAGCTTGTTAAGTCATCGAATATAAATGTAATGCAAGTTTTTGCTTGGACATTTGATGTTATATTACCTATGACTTGTGAAATTTTTGGATTTACTGTAAAAGTTTATAGTTATAGAATCTGTCCTAAATTAAGTTTAGCAATCAAAAAGAGATTGTCCTGTAGTGCACATTTCCTGCAATTTAGAAATTAGTTTCTATGATTTAAGACATGCACATAAAAGCATTTTATCTCATATGATATTTTGTCAATGTGCATGTGTGTATGTGTGCACGTCTTTGATTGTGTGTGTGTGTGTGTGTGTGTGTGTGTGTGTGTGTGTGTGTGTGTGTGTGTGTGTGTGTGTGTGTCTGTGTGTGTGCGTGTGTGTGTGCACCCGCACATGTTTGTAGGAGTGTGTTTGTGTGTGAGGGGTATATACCCAAGAATCAAGTGTAAAAAAAATCTTCCAACTGGCCTTCATACCAGGCTTGAAGGTGCTTTAGCTTGTTGAATGGGATAGAACATATCCAGATTATAGTAGGTTTAGTTTCTACAAAATGAAGCTGGTCAGATAAAGGTCAGTTTTTTGATTTTACACCTTTTTAATAAGTACAAAAGATTTTCAGAAACACAGACTGTCTCTTCTACTGTGAGTTATATGGCAATGATGAATAATGTATAAAATGTGGCTTTTTGGGAGAAATTTGACATCTGTATCATTTAGTTTAAATATGAGCTAAAAGCATGCAATGGTTGTATACAGTATCATGCCAAAGTGTTTTAGAGAGCTAGAGTAAAGGTGTGAAGCTACATTTAAGGTCAAGAAAAGAAATAAATGTTACTCCAGACTCCAGAGGACTGTTAATGTATAAACTTGTATCTGGCATGCAGTATTTTACAGCAGAAAGCTGGTATGCAACAAAACATTCTCTTTTTTACTCACATCTCATATTGTTGCCTCCAGCCTCCTACCAAATAGTCCCTACTCCTCCAAATTTAGACTTAAGATCATAGGAGGTTACTAGGCTAATGGCTCTGGGGCCATTATAAGCCTAGCCAAGAGTTTATTCCCAAAAAAGAAACCTCAGTCAGCACCTGTCAACCTTGTCAGTGAGGGACAAAGGTGGAACCCCTGGGACAAATCTGTGGTTTCCCATCCATTCATCAAGGCTGCACTTGAAGAGGGTCAGCGAGATACTCTGACATGTATGGGAAGTCTGTTCCAGAGATGGGGCAGCCTCTGCGAGACAAACATGTCTCTTCAGCAGGTTTTGTTGATGTTGCATATTAGATTTAGCCCTATCAAGCAGGTAATGCACCAGGAGTTAAACTTATGGATATGCAGCATCTCTAGTAGGGCAGGGTCCGATATTGCCTTGTAGGTGAGACACATATCACCTCTAAGCAATCTGTATGATACTGAGTAAAATGATAGTGACTTGAGCCTTTCTGCATAGGACAGGTGTTGGAGGCCCTAGATTCTCTTTGTGAGGTATTTCTGTGGCCTGTCCAGTTGGTGCAGGTGTTTGGAGAAGTACATACCAAATGGGGCATTATACTCAATTATAAGTCTAATGAGGTAGGAGTACAGAGAGGTAATAACCTCCTTTTTTTCTGGATGCAATCCCTTTACTTATGAGATGAACCAAGTAAAAGGCTTTTCTGACAGCCACATGATGGTCGAATGTGAAATTGTTGTCAACCTGAGTACTCAGGTATCTCACCACAGGTTCTGTTCTTAGGGGGTTGCTGTTGACGTGGTAATCATTAGGGGCCATGTTTTTGCCAAATGGTATGGTAATATTTTTTTTTGTTTTTAACTTAAGGCCATGACTTTGGCACCAGCTATTTGTAGCTGTGAGACCCTCTTGCAGTATGTTAACATCATTTTGGGAGTCAGTAACAGCACCCAATTTACAGTCATCCACAAACTTGGTCAGCCACAGGCCCATTGCCTTTACCTGGACCACTGAGAAATAGATGCCAAACAGTAGGGGTCCCAGAACAGATCCCTGGGGGACACCACTAGTGACAAGTCTGCTGTCTGTGGTGATTGTACCTATTTTGACCTTGTGGGTCCTATCCAGAGCATCCAAGTGCTCCGGATTATGCAGAATGCACCGCATTTAATGAAGAGCGAAGCCACTGTTCCGCATTGAACAGCTGTGGCTCCGCTACAAGGCTTTTGATTGGTTTGTGTACTGCAATTACTGCCAATTGGCATTGCGGTATACAAACCAATGAATAGCTCTGCTGCTATCCACGTTGGCTGTGCTCTGTAGTTTTTGATTGGCTCGTAGACCGCATTTACGGCCAATCGCGAACTCTGTCTATGAGCCAATCAAGTAGAGAATCTGTGGAGGACGGGAGTCAATGAGAGCTCCCAAATAGAGGCCAATCATGTTCCTGGAAGCCTTTTCGCACCAAAATGATGGCTTGAAAAAGTCTTCCAGGAATCACAAATTTTACTTTTTTGTGTTCGATCGTTGGAGTTTCAATTTCAACACTAGGCTGGAAGAAGGAAGGAGCGGTGCCAGTTGCAGTCCAGATCGAGGACATCAGGGGAGAAGAAGACGGGAGTCAGTGGAAGTTAGCCTGCCTGCCAGGAGAGGTGACTCGGCGAGAGAAGTCTGTTTGCAGTGTTATACAAGGGCTGAGATTTTTCTTTCTGCTGTGCTGCTGGACAACTGGGATTTTCGACTTTGTGTATTTGGATTGTATTGAGTTGAGGAGCTCAGCTGAAGTGATAGACAGAGCAGAGGTAAGTGTTTTAGGCTGTAATAGTTGCAAACATTTCCCTTATGCTAGCACAGACCCTGTGATTTTAGCAACTTTTAGTGTGTAAGCAATATTAATCTGTATTTGTGCTGCTTGTCCCACAGATCCTGTTCTAGCAACTTTTCTAAGTTTAAAACAACAATATTAAAGTGTCTGTTTCTGCTGCTTGTCCCTAATGTCTGTTATATATATATATTTTTTTTTTGGGGGGGGGGGGCTGTATGCCATGACAGGTCCTTGTTCTAGAAACTTTCTAGGTTTATTAAGAGCAGTTTTTAAAGTGTTTGTATGTTTCTGTTGCTTGTCACCCTAGGATGTCTCTGAAAGTAATTGCCCTTTCTAGGTTTATAAGAGCAATATTTTAAAATGTTTGCATGTTTCTGCTGCTTGTCCACTAGTACGTCTCAAAGTAATTGCCTTTTTTTTTTTTTTGGAGAAACTGTATGCAAAGACAGGTCTGCTGCTTGTCCCCAATGTCTATTTTATATATATATATATATTTTTTTTTGGGGGGGGGAGGCTGTATGCAATGACAGGTCCTTGTAGCAACTTTCTAGGTTTATTAAGAGCAGTTTTTAAAGTGTTTGTATGTTTTTGCTGCTTGTCACCCTCGTACGTCTCTGAAACTAATTGACTTTGTTTTTGGATAAAGATAGGTGGGCAAGTGAGCACCAGAAGATTGAAAGTGTCATTGAGGCAAGGAAGTGAAGCATGCAAGCCTTTATAGTAAACAAAAGGAGCAGAGATGAGCAAGAGAAGAGGGTGCAAAGTCAGGAAACTTCCAGTGATATGGGTAGGTTATGGCCCTATTGTCTTATATTTTTGCTATTGAGGACATCTTGTAATTTTCCTTTCTGCACTTAGTCCCATTTGTTTCATTGTCTAACACCACTGTTTTGCAAACCTGCTAGGTATAGACTACCCAGACTGCAGTGAGGACAGGGATGTAGATACAGCTCACACCCCAAAGAAGAGAAGATAAACAATTTTTCAGCTAAGCTGGGCAAGTGCCTTTGACTGGCTTTCTATGAGTAGGCGCGGAGTGAAATTTGCCTTCTGCAAGACTTGTAACATGGATTTCACAATCCATCATGGGGGCCGACATGACCTGCAACGACATGCTAACAGTGAGAAACACAGGCAGAATTGCAAGCATGCAGCTGGAAGATCTATGGTGGATTTCTTTGGACCACAGAGTTTAGCAAGTACAAAGGTGGTTGAGGCAGAGGTTGGTTTTGTGTCTCTCCTTGCTAAACACAACTTATCATTTGCAGCAGGAGAACACATCCTGAAATTTATGAAGAAGTGTGGAGAGGATCAAGATGTTCTCCGTAAAATGACATGTGGAGAGACAAAGGCAGCATGCATTGCACGGGATGTGCTGGGGCCTCATTACCAGAATGATGCTGCAGCAGCCTGCCAGAAATCACCATTCTGTGTGTATATAGACCAAAGCACAGACATGGGAGATGACAAACTGTTAGTCATCCTTGTTGGTTACCTTGATGAAAAGGCAAGCAAAAATGTGACAAGGTTCCTTGATATGCCAGAATGTGTGTCTGGAACTGGACAAGCAATGTTTGATTCTTTAATGTCCAGCCTGACAAAATTTAACATTCCAGTTTCCAACATTGTGGGCTTTTCTTCAGACAATGCTGCCTCAATGATTGGAAAACACAATTCTGTGCTGTCTCGTTTAAAGGAGGTGAAGCCCACAATTGTAAACATGGGGTGTCTCTGCCACTTGGCAGATCTCTGTAGTAAGGCTGCTGTAAAAGCACTACATTCACCAGTTGAAGAACTTGTATCAGATCTGTATTGCCATTTCAGTTCCAGTGCACAAAGACAACAAAAACTTCAGGAATTTGCTTTGTTCACAGATACTGACCCCCTCAAGATCATTAGACATGCACCTACTAGATGGCTCAGTCTTGGTAAGGTTATTAACAGAACCCTGGACATGTGGCCAGCTCTAAATTCATATTTTCTGTCTACAGAGCCAAGGTCTGCTAAGATTGACTTAATTTCTAAAAACTTGCAGAGTCATGAAGTGCATATGATTTTTATGTTCCTTAAGTAAGCACTGGAACCCTTACTGGAGTTCAACATACAGCTTCAGAGCAGAGAAAGTCAGCTGCTGACACTGCATGCCACTGTGCATAAACTCCTGCAGCAGTATGCTGGCAGACTCCTCAGACCTGCATCTGCTGTCAGACTAATCAAACACAGTGATGTGTCAGTGTTGACTGACAGTAGCTGTGCTCTACCAAATGGTGAACTTCGTATTGGCTATGAAGTCAAGCAGTACATGAACAGCCATGAGGAGGATATTGCTGGCACAGTCATTGAATTTAACTTTTATAAAAAAGTTGAGCTTTTTATGCTGCGGTGCTGCAGAAAATGCTGAAAAAGTTTCCCATGCAGGATCACTGACCGAAAGACGCTGCATTACTTATTAATCCAGCCAAAAAATTGGACATTTCTTCAGGGCTTGTCAGAGATGTTGGTTTCCGTCTGGGTGTATGTGAAAATGATGTTGAGGCCGAACAACTAATCGATGAGTTCACCCAATATCAGATCGAGGACACTGGGAATCTGACAGGCCCAGTAGATGGGCCCCACTCATGTGTGTCACAGTACTGGGCACACCTTCTGAGGGACCTTTGCACTGAAGGGAAACTGCCACTCTTTAAGCAGCTGATGATGAGTCTACTTTGCTTGCCACACTCTAATGCACAAGTGGAAAGGGCATTTAGTATGTTGCGGAAAGTGAAAACTGAACTGCGTCAGTCTCTGAGTGTAAAAACACTGAACTCTTTGTTGGCAATTAAAATGAATGAAGAACTGGATGTCTGTGATATTAAGCTGCCAAAACCTGTTTTAGAGGCTGCCAAGAAAGCCACAGCAGCATACAATAAGTCTACATCAGACATATGATAGGATGTTTAACTTGGTCTAAACTTTGTGTGAATTGCAATATGTCTGTTTACAAAAATAAAAATCACATTTACTACATGTGTTAGAGGCTGCCAAGAAAGCCACAGCAGCATACAGTATTACAGTAAGTCTACATCAGACATATGATAGGAATAGGATGTTTAACTTGGTCTAAACTTTGTGTGAATTGCAATATGTCTGTTTACAAAAATAAAAATCACATTTACTACATTTTCTAAGTGCTGTTTCATGTACTTATGGTGTGGTTATGGTACTGCAGATTATCAAAGGTTTTTGGATCTGAGAAGTGTGGTATTGAATGTTACAGTTCTACTAAGCTCCATGGCAATGGAGCATTTTCGCGCAGTGCGAAAATAGGGTGTTCCACATTTTGACCATTTGTCACACATTGTTGGGGTCTGTGTTCCACATTGGCCACTTAAGAGGTTGAGACCTATGATCACGCAGTATATAAAACACACCAAGTGTTTTGTTGCATAGTCTACATATAAAGATGTCTTTATCTGGAAGTCTTTTAAAGGATGTATAAATAGACCTCCACTATGAGCATACTTACAGGCCTTGCAATCCCTACAGGGGAATGGTCCCTGCCATTGTGATGGTGGTTTATAGCCTTCCCTCATGATTTTATTAACATAGTTGTCTTTTCAGAGATAAGTTATTCTTAAAACTAAAACTTGGTGTTTGTCTCACAACTGCACTTACCTTGTCATCTGCTTGCAAAATAGCCCACTTTTTCTTACCTACATTGCAGACTGTGTCAACATTACTACTGTAAGTCAATGCCAATCTGAGTTTACCCTCTTCTCTAACATCATTCTCCTCCCTTCCATACCTAGCATCTTCTGAAAAATAGGGTTCCCTTCTTGCGTGTCTAGTTGATCTCAGTTCCTTAATACAATCATCTAACGCTCTTTCTGTATAGCCTCTCTGTAAAAAATCATTTTTCAGTCCTAACAAGGCATCCTCTAACATGGCATCATCATTATGCAGCCTCATCACCCTTAATACCTGACCCTTCACTACATTCCTGTGTATGTGACGATGCGCCATACTTGTTTTACTCAATGGGAATATGACTGTGTCAAGAGGAAAAAGAAGTTATGTACTCACCATAATGTTCCATGTTGGTAGTCCATCTCACCCTTCATTTTTACATATGGGTTTGGAGCTGATCCTCGGCTCCGACTCGGACGATTTTTAAGCTCAAAGAAATCTGGTTGGCTTGCAGCTAAGCAGGTATCCCTTGGTGCACCATTGCAATCCCCGGATCTTGTTTGCTGTTCGCTAGAAACAGAAAAAAAAACCCTAACCAACAAACCAATACTAAAGGGTCACCAACCAAGAAAATTAAAGTATTACCTCCAGATCTTTCAGGATGGGGGCAGGAGGGCGAGTTGGTAAAAATGAAGGGTGAGATGGACTACCAGCATGGAACGTTATGGTGAGTACATAACTTCTTTATGTTAGGTAGTCCAATCTCACCTTCATTTTTACATATGGGACAGCATCCCTAGTGCCTTATTCTTGGGTGGCTCATTGGAAAATACTCCTGGGCACCGTGGAGCCAAAGGATGCTCTACCCCTAAAAGCCAAATCCAACTTATAATGAGTAATAAAGGTGTGAGGGGTAGCCCACGTAGCTGCTGCACAGATATGATCAAGTGGTACCCTGGCTTGAAAGGCTGCAGAGGTAGACAGAGACCTGGTAGAGTGAGCCTTGATCCTGTGGGGTAAAGGTCTGCCCTCCGAACTGTAAATGAAGGCTATGCAACTAGAAATCCAGTTAGACAATGTCACCTTAGAAACTGGTAAGCCCAATCTGGAGTCAGAAAAAGAAATGAATAACTGGTCTGACTTCCGAAATTCTTTGGTCCGTTGCAAATAAAAACATAGCTGTCTATGAACATCCAGCTGGTAGAAACGATATCCAGCTGCATTACAATGATTGGGAAAGAAAACTGGAAGCTCAATGGACTGATTTAATGTGGCAGTAGAACAAACTTTGGAAACAAACGAAGGACTGGTACGTAAAGAAACCCTGCCTTTATGAAAGACTAAGTAAGGTGGCTTAACAGACAGGGCTTGTAGCTCAGATACACGTCTGGCTGATGTAATAGCTATTAAAAACGCAGTCTTCCAAGACAAAATATTTTAAAGAAGTTGAATGAGACGGTTCAAAGGGAGGAGATGTCAATTTGGACAACACAAAATTTAAGTCCCAAGAAGCCACAGGTTCTTGTAATGGAGGTCTCAGTAAAGTGGCTCCTCTCAAGAAAGTCTTACATAGCTTATAAGACATAAGGTTGACATTTGGAGACCCTAAATAAAAAATGAGAGCTTGCCGCCAATTGTACTTTGATGGTGGCCGGGGCAGATCCCTGCTGAAAAAGCTCCAAAAGGAATTACAGAATCACAGGAATGGGAGCGGTGTAAGGATCCACTTTCATTTTCTGTGCGCAAATAGAAAACCTTTTCCATTTACTGTCATACAACCTTCTGGTTGAGGGTTTATGCGAGGATAAGAGAATATGGGACACTGATGAAGAAACATCACGAAGCCTGACCAGAGATGGAACTGGAGCAGCCAAGCTGTCAATTTGAGGGTGTGGAGAGAGGGGTGTAGTGAACCCGATATGTGGGTCAATAGATCTGGAACTGAGTCCAGAATCCAAGGATCATCCAGGAGAAGAGGCTCGAGGAAGGGGAACCAGACCTAACGAGGCCAATAAGGAGCAATGAGGATCAACTTGCTTCCCAGCCGACTGGCTTTCTGAATCACTTTGGGGATAAGAGGGAATGGAGGAAAGGCATATAGAAGTCCTGTGGGCCAATCGTGGACCAGAACGTCTCTGGGTGTTTCCCCCAGAGGGGGAATTAGGGAAAAATAACTGCTGCACTTGGCATTGACTGGGCTGGCAAAAAGGTTGCAGCAAGGTTGTCCCCATTTTCGGAAAATCTGTTCCACTATTTCCCGTTTCAGAGACCACTCGTGAGACAGTAAGATTGCCTGGCTTAGCTTGTCAGTTATCACATTGGTTGCCCCCGGAATGTGCATTGCCACCAGAAAGCGCTGGGAAGAAATCGCCCATTCCCAAACTCACATGGTCTCTCGACAGAGTGGGTAAGATCTGGTACCTCCCTGATTGTTGATATACCACACAACCGACATGTTGTCCGACTGTATCGCGATCGTCCCTGGAGGAAGAAGGTCCTGAAGTGCTTGCTACGCCAGAAGCACCTCCCTCATCTCCAGAATGCTGATATGCAGATGAGCCTCATGTTCTTGCCATGTGCCGTGGACAGTCCTGCCAAGATAATACCCCCCCACCCAACCTGGGAGGCATCCGTGGTCACAGTGGCAACGGGTTGGGCAGGCACAAAAGAAGCTCCCGTGAACAAGTTATTGGGGGCTATCCACCAATGAAGGTCCTTTTTGCATGATTACATCAGCAGGATAGAGTGACTCAGTGGTAGATATTGGAATGACCACTGGGAGAACAGGAGCCGTTGAAGGATTCTCATGTGCAACCTGGCTAAAGGTATTAACAGAATGGTTGAGGCCATTGTTCCAAGAAGTTGAAGAATCCATTTTGCTTTGACCTTCCGAAGCGGAAGAAGACGCTGAACTTGTGAGATGAGGTTTTGTGCTTTTTCGGCAGGGAGACAAACTGTCATATCCACTGTGTCTATCAGATTGCGAGGGCAGTAATGCAGATTCTTCCCAGTTTATGGGAATCCCTAGTTGAGTACAAAGCTGAATGGTGGCATCCCTGTTTTGGATGAGTAGATGCCTGGTGGGGGTGGTCAGGAGCCAGTCGTCCAAATACGGAAACAACTGGAATCCCTGACGTCTCAGGTGAGCTGTCACTACTGCCATGCATTTGGTGAACACCCTGGGGGCTGTGGTGAGACCAAAGGGCAGAGCACAAAAGTGATAATGGCTGGCTCCCAGTCGGAAGCGCAGATATCTCCTTGACACCTTGTCCATTTTTATATGGTAGTAGGCGTCTTAGAGATCCAGAGAGCACATCTAATAGTCTTTCCCTAACAACGGGAGTATCGACTGCAGTGTGACCATCCGAAACTTGTCCTTCTTCGTGGATGCATTTAATCTGCTGAGGTCCATAATTGGCCTCCAGTCTCCAGTTCGTTTTGGGACTAAAAAGAACATGGAGTAAGTTCCGGATCCTGTCTGGTCTGCTGGGACGGGCTGGATGACTCTTTTTGAGAGCAACTTGTTGATCTCCACAGTTGCCTGATCCCTGTGATTGGGTGGAATATCTGGGATCTTTTTGGGAACAAACGGTGGAAGGGAAAAGGGTTTGATATAGCCTCTAGTAACAACTCTTTGTACCCACTTATCTTGGGTTATATTTAGCCAGGCTTCTGAATACAAAGAGATGCGACCCCTGACTGGTCCCAGAGAAACGCAGTCGGGCCCCACATCAGGAGTGCTGATAAGGCCGCCCTCAAAAGGAATCACGGCCTTGCTGATAATGCGGACTGCCCCTGCCTCTAGGGTGATGTCTACCATTTCCTCCTCCTCTACCTCTGAAGGAGGATTCACTCTGTGTGTCCAGAAAGACCCTCTGGGACTTTTTGAACCACATTTTACCTCCCCTTTGATCTTTGGGGTATGGTCGAGAGGGAACAGTAAAACGGACTCCCAGGGCAGAGAGAGGCTTTCCTTCCTGCTCACACTGAGTGAGTGTTTCTTTCACCTTGGGACCAAACAAGGAGGAACCATCACTCGGGGTATTGGTGAAGGTGGACTTAAAAGGGTCCGCAAAATTACACAAGCACATCCAGGAGTGGCACCTAAAGGCAACTCCTGAACCCGCTGCTCTGCTCGCTCCATCAGCCGCATGGAGGAGTTAACTACCAAATTTAGGGTGGACAACTGAGCAGAGATCCTATCAGGGACTCCCTCAGAACAAGGACCCTGTAGGGAATCTCCTAACTCCTTGAGGAGATCCCTCTGCAATCTCGTGAAGTGGGTAAGATAGTTCAGAGATCGAAGTGTAAATGCCGCTGAACTAAATACACGCTTCCCAAATCTGTCCATCTGTCAAGACTCCTTGTTTGGCGGATGAACAGAGGAAAATGTCTCCGCCAACTCCTTCTTCGTGGCCACTGCCACCACCATGGCATCTATGGGAACATCCTTAGATAAGAATTATTTTCCAGGAGGGGCCGATAGGAACTTATCTGGTCTTCTGGGAACTGGCTCCACGGCATCAGGAGTATCCCACACCTTCTGACTAACCAGATCCATTAGTTCGTCAAAAGGTGGAGACACCCAAGAGGCAGAGGGTTGAGACCCGAAAGCCTTCAGGTACACCAACTCCTCATCAGAAGGGTTGACAGTGGGCCAGTCACACCTCTGTTTAAGGATCTCCAGGATGTCCACAAAGGAGACATCATGAGAGGATGACTTGGGGGACCCCTCCGACTCCTTGAAGTCAGTGTCCGATGTCAGAGACTCATCCTGGGAGTCAATATGCTTCCTCTTGCATACCCTCTTCCGAGGAGGCTCCTCGAAGGGACCTTCTGGGGAGGCCTCGGAAGAGTGGGGACCACCAGCCGGTGGCTCCTGAGGCTGAGGGTCTCTGCTGTCTCCAGAGAGGGTAGGTACTGAGAACAAAGTTGGAGCCCTGGGGGGGAGAGTGCTTGTACCACTGGCAGAAGCTGTAGATTGAGACAGCACATTCCTCATCACCTCAAAAGCCGACCATTCCGGATCCGAAGACCCTCCCCGCTCCGAAGAGACAAAGGATGGCACCGGAGCCCAAGCCATCGGCTCCGAGATAGATGCAGGGTCCGAGCTCACACTGGTGGAAGCACTGAGAGGAAGGCTCAGAACTGACGAAGATCGATTCAAACCCTCCCCATCGGCACCGACAGAAGAGCTTCGGTCCCTGGACACGATGGATGGAGCCAAGCATGTCAGAGCAGAACTTGGCTCCAATGCAGCAGAAAAGGGAACCGGAACCGAGGGTTCCTCCGGTGGTAACAAGCACTCCGGCACCAACAAGCCAAAATGGCTCAGAGGAGGAATCACAGATGAGGGAAAAACTGGTTTGAGTGGCTCCGGAGCTGACTGGGTTGGAGCCAACAAAAATTTAGGCAGTACAGACGACTTCAGGAGTCTCAGTACTACCCTCTCCACATCTTCTTCCGAAAGGCTCCTGGAAGATAAAGTTGGGGATCTCGACCTAACAGGCACTGGAGATTTGATCCCAAGGAGACCGGTAGGGATTCTACAGACTGGCTCCGAGCAGTAGAGTCAACTATTTCCAAAGGTTCAGTAGTCGGCACCGAAGCACCTGTGACCGACTCTGAAACCATGGTGCTCTCCTTCGGCTCCAAAGACTGAGGAGTCGAGGAGACAGATTTTGTTAATTTGGAAGGTGGCTCCGAGACACCAGCCAGTGCCGGAGAAGGCCTTTTTGAAGCTTTTGATTAGGAGTCAGATCTGGATTTTGAAGACTTAGAAGAAGAAACTGATGAACCAGATAAGGCTTCCTCGAAGGTTGGCTTCAAAAGATCCCTGAGGATCAGCTTGTTCTTTCTCTTCTGCAACATTCTAGGAGAGAAAGCATGACAGAACAAACATGATTCCTGCAAATGGATGGCTCCAAAGCAGTAGACACAGCTACTGTGGCCATCCGTCAATGACATTTTCTGGGAGCATTTCATGCATTTTTTGAACCCAGAGGGTTTATGCTCCTTGCTATCCTTAGACATTGCAGACACACAAGCAAAACCAGAGGAGAAATACAGAATAACTGAGAACTAGGTCCTCTAACTAAATCGGGCCTAGCCCTACAGAAGAATTATACGAGGACTAGGTCCTCTAAGTTAAACGGACCTAGCCCAGTGTAAGAGAAAACTAGGTCTTTCAACTAAAAACAGACCAAGTTTTTTTAACAGAAACAGACAGAGATTCAGTCACACAGGAAAACTTTCAATGAAAATTGCAAATAATAGGGTTACACGAGGACTAGGTCCTCTAAGTTAAACGGGCGTAGCCCTGTGTAAAAGAACTGGGTCTTCTAACTCAAATAGACCAAGTATACAACACCACACACACACACACACACACACACACACACACACACACACACACACACACACACACACACACACGTTCAATAAACAGGAAAAACTTTGCAACCGCAATCCTAAGTAAGACTTTAGCAGATCCCCGCCAAAGACCACAAGTTAACAATCAGTTAACAGTAAAATAATCAACAGGAGCCCCTGTTGATTGAGAACGGCGAAACCGCCAAAACTAACAATCCAGGCAAAAAAAAAGTGCAACTGCGCCTAACTACTGGTACTACTAAGGTCAAACAAGACCACAGGACAATTAAAGTAAAGACATATATATATATATTACCACTAAATAACAGTAAATATGCAAAAAAACACTTATGAAAGAAAAAATTGCAAAAGACTTAGCCAGAGCCAAGAGAAGCACATCTGAACTCGCTGACTCGGCAAACGAGATCTGGGGATTACACTGGTGCACCATGGGATAACTGCTTAGCCATGAGCCAACCAGAAGTCTACAAGCTTAAAAATCGGCCGAGTCAGAGCCAAGGATCAGCTCCGAACCCATATGTAAAAATGAAGGTGAGATTGGACTACCTAACATCAATGGTTTTGTAGAACACATAGTGTGGCACAAGCGTTTTGTGAACGGTGTATTTATTCTACGGAAGGGACTGACTGGTTTGATAAATGAATTTATTATTTACATTCGACCATGAGATTTTTGAGGTTTAAATACACAGCTTTTAAAGAGTGTATAGAGTTTTTAGATGTCAAATTGACTACAGAAGCTCTAGGGGAATTGAAGACATCCATTTTTAAAAAGAAATGTAAGAAAAATACTATCTTACAGAAAACAAGTATGCATCCTTATCACATACTACTAATATATATAAATAAATAATATATAATAAGGGGGGTGATTTTAAAAATTTCACAGAACAGAGGGAAAAAGCATGGATAGTGCATCTGAATGCAAATAAGCCTCCTGGCTTAAATGGGCGTATTACTCTAAAAGCTGTGCTTAAGACACGTCCACTGTTACACTAATCATTGCGTTTATACATGCATGTGTATTCTTTATGTTATAGAGATCTGTTTGTCTATAACTTTAAGGGAAGGACAAGTTTTACTATGTAAACGATTAATTGATGTTAGGTGTGTATATAATTAATTCAGATGCAATGTGTTAGCAGGTCTGAAGAAGCAGCCAGTAGACTGTGAAAGCACTCACCTTCCTGTTTTTTTTTTTTATCTTTGTGTGTATTTTATTTATTAAAGTTTTGTGCGTCCTCAGCACTGGAGTTCACTCTGAATTTCTTAAGTATCAGTTGAGAGGTATGACAAGGGTGACTGTGTGTGTCCGTGCGTATATTTTGGTTGAAAGGCCATGGTCATGGTCAACATATGCTTACGTGTGAAAATAGGGTGTCCCACATTTTGACTGTTTGTCACACATTGCTATACTCTGTGTTGCACATTGGCCTCTTAGCAGGTTGAGACCTATGCTTGTGTCTGTCCTTGATGCCTCACACCCCCTGCACTTTTACAATCCTGAAAATGCTCCTCAAGCAAAGTCTAAAGTGTCTGCGCTGACTGACTGCTTTGGAGCAGGGAGAGAGAATGGGAGACCTGGATTTAAGGTTATCTGTTGTCTTCACCAAAATACTTCTCTTCTGACAAACCCCAGCAGTGGGATTTGAAAATATAAAGGATGCTGATGCTCAGACCAAAGAGATTTCAGATACCACTGTATCTTTCTCATGGGGAGTCCTGTCTGAGATATCATGAGAACCACAGATACCAAAATCCTGAGGTATTCCATCGCAGTATCTGAAGCCTGAGTTGAAAACCTTAGAAATAGATTTAGATAAAGATCCTGTTTTTTCCTATGGAAGAAAAGCTCTTTGAACTGTGGTGCCTAGCTGACATCCCAGAAACACAATCCTGTGTGAAGGAGTCAAGATAAATTTTTTAATATTTTCTTGGAATTCCAGCTTGTGTAAGAGATCTCTCATCCAAGAGAGAGATTACTGACACTTTGAAAAAGACTTGGCAAATATAAAAGTCATCTAAATAAAGAAAACTGTGGATACCCTGTACCCTGCAAAGAGCTACAACTGTAGCTAGACACTATGTGAAAACACTTGGTGTAGTGGATAGCTGAAAGTGTAAGGTAGAGAACCGATAATGTGATCCAGACACACAAAACCTTAAGGAGCATCTGAAATCTGGATGAATAGGGATGTAATGATAAACCTCTTTGAAGTCAGGTATTACCAGGAATTTTGAACGAGGAAGAAGTAACAGGTTGTGAAGTGACATCATTATGAATTTGGGCACTAACATGAACAGGTTTAGTAAAGAAAGATCCAGAACTGTTCTCCAGACATTTTCTTTCTTTGGCAAAAGGAAAATCACAGAATAAAAATCCTTCACCACCTAGGAAGGAAGAACTGGTTCTATCACTCCTTGGAACAGCATGGGATGATGAAAACGTAGAAATAACAGTCTGATCTGGAGGATGATGAATGACCCCCTGGAAAAAAGGAAATTCCTCCTACTGTCATCTGTAACCCTGATGAATGACTTTCAGAACCCACTTGACTGAAGCAATCTATTGCCAAAGGGAAAAAATAGAGATTCAGACTTCCTGGAAGAAACAAACGACCACGGTAGGAGGGGGTCACAAGGTTTCTTGAATATTACTCAGACTTGTTGGACTGTCCTTGCTTTTGGGAGGTTTGATTTTTTTTTTTGGAACCTCCTTGCCATTTCTTCTTAAACCTCCATTTACTTGAATTTTGTTGAGACTATTTATTCTGTTTTTTGCCAAAACTGAATGAGGAGATAAAAAAATCCTTTAAACAGCTTGGAAGAGGAGGGCTGAAAAATGTTAGTGATTCCCAAGGTCACATTGCCCCTTTCATCATACTTTCTTATTACCTCTGCAGCAGAGGGGCCAGACACTAAATCTCTATCCAAGAGAGAATTTAAAATTTCATTTTTAACATCATCTGGGAGGTTCAGAGATTGCAGCCTTGTTAACCTCCTCAAAACGGTACCAGTGGTCATAGCTCTGGAAAAAAGCATCATCAGAGTCATGTATACACACACACACACACACACACACACACACACACACACACACACACACACACACACACACACACACACACACACACTGCAAACAATAAGTAGTGACCTGTGCAACAGAGGAAACTGCATTGTTTAAAGCAGATGTTTCTCCACAAGAAGAAAGTACAAATAAAACATTCCTCATACTTACTTTCACAATTTGTCAGAATAAACTTTAACATATGAGCATGAGAGTTCAAAATTCTGAAATCAGAGTTGCAGAAGTATATATTTTTCCACATACCTATCAATAATTTTCCCATCCTTATCAGAAAGAGTAGGACTGGAATTAACAGCAGTAAGATCAACTAAGGTTATTGCTGTCGGATCAGGTTTGGGAATAGTATACAAAAATTTAAAAGACTTATTAACTTTATTCATCCCATCTGTTTTTAGGGCAGCCTGCTGACTAAAAAATTGCAAGAAATAAACACATCCTCAAAGAAGGAAGAACAGGAGGAATGGGTGTAGATCCTGGAAAATCCTTCTGTAAGAACTCAGTATTTTCTGAGGTATATCTCAGTGTTCTCTCAATGAAAACACTGGCATATTCTAGCAATACTCTCATAGAAAGAGAAACCCCCACAAGGAGAATCAGAAACTGAGCTCTCCTCTGAATAAGAAATCTGAGAAAAACCTGCATCTGTTTGTTCAGATTCATAATCTTGAATCTCTTCAGGAAAATAGGAATCTCTCTTTCTTTTACCAGAAACTACTTTACAAGAAAGATCAACAGCCTGAACGAAACCCACAGCCAGACCCAGTAAACTCCTCCTATCCAACGGAATTTGGGGAGGACTAGACACATGCTTGGTTTTGTTTCTTTCGGATAAGAAATATGGGGTCAACCAAGTTACTAACGGCAACAGGAGCTTCCTTAAGGATGGGCACAGAATTCTGACCCAACAGGGATCCCTACCCTGTTCACTCTCCCAGGACCGATAGTGTTTTTTCCTTGCCTACTAAGGGGATCCCAACAGCCGCAGAGAATGTTGCTAACCCCCCAGTTCATAGTGGCTGTGGAAGTTACACCTCAGGAATGTGGGGTAAAAGATGAGTGGGCTGAGGTACAACAAATGGCCTCAGCTCCGACACCCACCCGTGGCTCAGGCAACTTGATAGCCTGCTTTGGTGGCAAAAGCTGTTTGCTTACATTTTCTTTTTGTGGTTCAAAGAAGGGCTGACCACAGGACCGGTAGGCTATTCCTTGGTCAAGTCAAAAATGGTGCCTCCTTCCAGGGAAGGCAAGCAGCAACTGACAGTGAGCACTACCAGTCCACAAAAAAAGAAGTTATGTCTTACCATAACGTTCCATCTGAGTTGATGATCTTCTTCCAGTCATCACTGATGGGTACGGTTCCGAGCCCTCGGAACTTAGTCAGCCTAATACCAAGCTCGCGTACACCAAAAACTCTTGAGCTATGCTGCTACCCACAATGCCCTTCTCCCAGTTACCTCAGATCGAGTTTGCATGCAACATATAGAAGAAAACAGAAAACATAGGGCATTTCTGCTCAGAAACCCTGAAACACCACAAGGACCCAGAAGATCCACCCGGAGCCTTTGGTAGGGGATGGTGGGAGGGTCTGATGACTGGAAGAAGATCAACAACTCAGATGGAACATTATGGTAAGACATAACTTCTTAATCTGAAGTTGCTAATCTTCTTCCTATTCATCACTGATGGGGCAGAATCCCAAGCTACTTGGATAACCTGGGTGGCTCTTATGGAAAAACATTTCTTAGAACCATTGAGCCGAAGGCTGCTCTTCCCCTGGAGACCAAATCCAATTTGTAATGCTTGATGAAGGTATGGGGTTTAGCCCAAATGGCTGCTGCACAAGTGTCATCCATGGAAGCCCTGGAGTGAAAGGCATCTGAAGTTGCGATAGCCTTAGTTGAATGAGCTTTGATTTGAACAGGTTTAGATTCATTCGCAAGAGAATATGAAAAAGTAATGCAATCTCTGAGCCATTTTGATAAAGTAACTTTTGATACAGCACATCCTATTCTAGGACCAGAAAAGGAAATGAAAAGTTGGTCCGACGTGCGGAAGGACTTAGTACTGTTCAAGTACAAACGTAGTTGTTTATGTACGTCCAATGAATGTAGGCAGTATTCTTCCTTGTTGGCATAATTTGGGAAAAACACAGGGAGCTCAATGGACTGGTTAACAGAGAAGTTGGAAACCATTTTGGGGAGAAAGGATGGGTTAGTACAAAGGGATACTCTGTCCTTATGAAAGATTAGATACGGGCTCTTGATGCATAAGGCTTGTAACTCAGATATCCGTCTGGCTGATGTGACCGCTACCAAAAACAAAGATTTCCATGACAGGAATTTTAGATCACATGTCACAGCAGGCTCAAAGGGGGGTAGAGAGAGAGAGAATGTAGAACCCAAGAGAGATTCCATGTCTCTACAGGTTGCCTGATAGGAGGTCTGCTATGAAAAACTCCCTTGAGAAAGGTCTTGCAAAGTCAGGTGGAGATAAGAGGGACGCCATCTGAACTGTTATGGAAATTGGAAATATCTGCTAAATGGACTCTAATAGTAGAAGCTGATGCCCCATTGTCAAACAACTCAGAAAGATACTGGAGTATAGCAGCTGTAGGAGTTGAAAAAGGATCTAGTATCTGATTATTAGACCAGATAGCGAATCTTTTTCACTTGTCTCTGTAGAGTTTTCTGGTGGATGGTTTATGGCAGGCCAGAATAATATCACGGACAGGTGAGGAGAGGGTTTCCTGCCTGGCGACTGTCTGTTCTCATCCACCAGAGGAGATCTTGCTTGCAGGAACTGGTGATGAGGATCTGTGAGTTTAAAGGATGGAGACTGGATACCCACTGGGACAAAAGGAGCCATTTTAACACTCTCATATGTAATCTTGCTAAAGGGACAATCAGGATGGCTACCGCCATAGACTCCAGAGCCTGTAGAACTTCCCTTGCAGACACCTTCCTTCGACAGAGTATCACTTGTACTTGTAATCATAATCTCTGAAGTCTGTGAGGAGGGAGAGAGACTTGGCTTGTTTGAGTATTGAATACTGCTCCTATAAATTCCAATTCTTGGGTAGGATGAAGGTTGGATTTTTCCCAGTGCATTGTGATGCCTAGAAACTCTGCCAGTGCTAGAGTGTAGCGGAGGGCCATGAAAAGTAGGCACTTGGTGGGAGCGGAGGGGAGCCAATCATCTAGATATGGAAACACTTGGAATCCCTGAAGTCTCAAATGAGCTGTTAACACTGCTAGGCATTTCGTGAACACTCTAGGGGCCGTTGAGAGACCGAATGGCAGGGCTCTGAATTAGTAATGATTGGCTCCCAGCCGGAAGCGAAGGCGACACCTGTAGCGCTTGTCCATTTTGATGTGGTAATACGCATCCCGGAGATCTATCGAGCACATCCACACACCCTCCCGACGAAATGGGAGAATTGATTGTATCGTGACCATGCAGAATTTGGTCTGAACTACTGATTTGTTTGGTTGGCTAAGATCCAAAATGGGTTTCCAGTCCCCAGTCTTTTTTGGCACCAAAAAGAATCTTGAGTAGAAACCGGATCCACACTGGTCTGTGGGGACTTGTTTTTGACAAAGCTTTCTTATTTCTGAAGCTGCTTCTTCCCTTTGACGGGGTGAAACATCGGGAAGGCATTTTGGAGGTCTTGGGTAAGAGGGTGGCCTAATGGTTGAGGTGTTTGCCTTACAAACACAAGGTGCAGGGTTTGAGTCTCACAAAGGATAACTGGCTAAGCTTAAAATGGCTCATAAGGGCAGTTAGTTTAGTATTAATCTATGAACGTATGAACCTATTAGAGGGATGTAATAACCTCTGGAGATTATTCTCTGCACCCACTGATCGTTTGTAATAAGAGTGCCAGGCTGCTTGGTGCAGAGAAAAAACATGTCCTGAATGCTTCCAGAGGAAAGCAATTGGGCAGCGCTTCAGGAGCACTGATAAGGTCGTCCGGAGAAAGAATCCCTGGAGTCCTGATTTTGGGGACCCCCTCTGCCCCTAAAGGGGCATCTTCCATTACTGGAACCCCCTCTGCCTCTGGGGGAATCCTCACCACATGCACTACGAAAAGGACCTTGAGATTTTTTGTGCCATATCTTTCCACTCCTCTGGTTCCTGGAGAAAGAGCTCTGAGGTTTGGAAAAATGTAGACCAATGGCAGACAAGGTTTTTCCATCCTGCTCGCACCTGGCTAATGTGTCCTTCACTTTATAACTGAACAAAGTGGACGGTTTGATAGGGTTGTTCAAGAAGGAAGACGTGAAGGAGTCCGCAAGGTCACAAATGCACATCCAGGTGTGGCATCTCATAACTACACCTGCATCCGCAGCTCTAGCCACCCCTTCGGTTGCGTGAGACAGCAACCTCATGGAAGAGCTGGAGATCAACTCTAGGGTAGCAAGCTGAAAAGCAATTTTATCGCTTGCCCCATCAGAAACTTGACCCGCGAGGGTTCCAGAGAGTTCAGAGATGAGATCTCTTTGGAGTCTTGTAAAATGTGCCAAATAATTCAGAGACCTGACAGCAAAGGTCGCTGAAGCAAAAACTTGCTTCCCTAATCTGTTCACCGCCCGGGACTCTCTGTTGGGTGGATGGACAGTAGGACTTTCCTCCGCAAAGTCCTTTTTTGTGGCAGCCACCACCATCATAGCATCTACTGGTAAGCCTCCAGACCAATGGGTCTGTTCTTCTGGAGGGGAAACTATCCTGCCTGGTCTCTGGGAAATGGCCTCAACAGTATCAGGGTTCTTCCACGCCCGCTGCACGATGAGCTGGACTAACTCATCGGCAGGGGGGCGGGGGTGTCACCCAAGAAGTAGAGGGCCGAGAGTGGAAGGTCTGCAGGAATACGGATTTCTCCGAGGAAGGGTTGGAGGGCTTCCAATCACCCCTCTACCTCAAAATTTCCAGGATGTCTCCAAAGGAGACATCATCAGGGGGTGACCGTGGGGACTCTTCCCCATCATAGTAGCCCGTATCCTTAGTGAGGAACTCCTCCGGGGAGTCCATGTGTTTCCTCTTACACGTCCGTTTTCAAGGTGGTTCTTCAGTGGGAGTGTCTGAATAAGACTCAGAAAGGAGGTTACCCTGTACAGGGGTTTCCTGAGGCTTGCACTCTCGGTGTCCTGGGGAGGTGGCCTGTGATAGCTGCAGCTCAGAAGGAGTAGGGGGACAATCAAACATAGGAGGGCTTCCAGAAGCAAGCAGCCTCTCCATCACCCAGAAGGCAGGCCCGCCCAAAGAAGAATGAGAGCCCAGAACCGAGGAAGACAATCTTGGAACCGCTCTAGGCGGCACGCTCCCAGGGACTGAGCCTCAAGCAAGAACTGGGCGGGTGTCACCCCCGGATCCGAAGATGGAACTGATGAAACAACTGGAACCGTACCTGGAGCCAGGGGTTCCACCACCCAAGCATGAGATTGAGGAAGGGTGCTAAAGAAGGAGAAAGTTACTGTCAGCTGCCTGTCAGGTGCTAGGATCCGCCACATAACGCATGCACTCAGGTCACTCCACAATAAGTACAAATATGACACTGTCATTGTCCATGTTGGTGTGAATGACCTGAGACGTACCTCCCTGGACTACATGAAAAGAGACATGGAGGAGCTCTCCGATCTTGTATCCCAGGCAGGTATGACCCTAACCCTGAGTAGCATCCTGCCATCACCCAGAATGATACCACAGTACAAGGACAAAATGATTGACTTCAACAATTGGCTAAGCTTCTGGTGTCATTCTAAGGGGATCCAGTATTTGTCTGCCTGGGACGACATGATCAACAGTCCACGATGCTTTGCCTGTTGCCCTTAAGATTCCGGATACTGGCTAAGGCTCTTGCCACCCCTATAGTGCATTTTTTAGGCAAGGTTCAAATGACAAATTCACCACCGTAACAGGTACAAGCAAGCAAGCAAAATCTGAGGGTAATGCTACTCAATGCTACAAGTCTAAACCTCAAAATGCACTCACCCGAGGCACTCCTTAAAATGGAGAACACTGACATCTGTGCAGTGACAGAGAACTGGTTCAAAGCTCCAGAGAGCACCCCTGCATTACCAGGCTTCAATTCATACCACACCTTTTGGCCACCTAACCCAGAAAGAAGCACTAAAGGCGGAGGCATGCCCATATTCATTAAGGATATCCAAACCTCCAGGCTAGGTGTCCATATTCATTAAGGATATCCAAACCTCCAGGCTAGTTGCACAGCATAATGCATCCGAGATTATCCAAGTGCAACTAACTCTGGGCAAGACCGCAATCCAAATTGTAGCTTGCTACAGACCCCCCACCATGCCCCAGGATTCACACTCCTCATTTCTTGATACACTGGAAAGTATTAGGGTACAACCCAACACCCTAATAATGGGCAATTTCAACTACCCCACCATTAACTGGGAAAACTACTCATGTACCAACTCTTTTGCTCAACGTTTTCTAGAATTCATAAATTCCAACGCCTTGGATCAACTTATTCACACCCCCACCAGGGGCAGCAATATCCTAGACCTGGTCATTACCAACATGGGAAACCGGTGTTCCACACCAGAGGTCACTTCGGACCACAAACTAATCAGCCTAGACATCCACATCCCACCCCCAGCCCCAATTAGGTAAACCATCGTAAAAAACTTCTCCAAAGCCAACTTCACACTTCTGAAGACAGAAGTGGCAAACTTCATGACACCCATGCAGACGGACAATAGAGGTATGACTGCCGAATCCTACACAAATGCACGTTATAAGCACTTACACGAGTGCATGGATCATGCTATCCCTAACAGAACCAAGATGTTATTCTCCAAAAAAAAGGAAGCCAATCTGGTGGTCCTCTGCTTTAAACAAACTCTACAACAGAAGAAAGAAACTTTTACAAAAAAGAGTAAAATCCCATGACTGGAGGAACTCCCTGGTCAACCTCAGTAAAAATATAGGATGTATAATATTATAGATATGTGGAAATGTAATGAATTGTTCACATAACGTGTTTTTTATTTTCAATTTAGAGCATGTATTTTAAACAAGTTTTAACATTACTACCAAGGTTTTTATTGCACTGGCACTTTAAAATGTTGTGAAATTAAATTGGTTAATTATTTGATTAATACACTCTATATATATTGTCAGCCAAAAGGCAGTCATTTGTTCTGAGGAAATCTAGTTACTGTTAGATGAAAGCGCTTAACAAACTATAATAAAGTTTTTTATATATGCAAACTTCAAATTGAGTTCAGACACTTTGATTCCATCGCCAGGGAAATAGATATTGTGGTACTGCTTATATTGTTGGACTGTTTCCTTTTCCTTTGAGCTTAAAGGCCAATAGGAAGCAATGAGGATGACTGTGCTCTTCAATCAAGATGCTTTCTGAAGGGATTTGGGGATTAGAAGTACTGGAGGGAAAGGCATAGAAGAGATTGGGGGGGGGGCAATCGTGGAGAAGACTGTCTCTTGAAGATTCCGCTGGTAGGGGACCACGGCAAAGAACCTGCTGCACTTACTGTTGAGGGGAGATGCAAACAGATTGCAGCAAGGTTAGCCCTACAGATGGCATATCTTTTCTGCCCCTTTCATGTTGAGTGACCACTCATGAAGCATTAGAATGGACCTGCTTAATTTGTCTGCTATCATGTTAGATTTCCCTGGAATGTGCATTGCTATCAGAAATCAATTGGATGAGATCACCCATTGCCACACTGTCAAACCTTCTTGACACAGGGGATTAGATTTGGCTCCTCCTTTCTTGCTGATGGACCAAACTACTAACATACTGTCTATCTGAATTGCAATGGTTCCAGAGGGAAGAGTGTCTTGGAAGGATTACAATGCTAGAAAGACTGCTCTCATTTCTAGGACACTGATATGCATACTGATCTCTTCAAGGGACCATGTACCTTGGACTGTCTTTCTCAAGAAGTGCCTTGCCCCACCTGATCTGGGAAGCATCCATTGTAATATGGCATTGGACTGAGGGAAAGTGAAGGGGCTACCTTGCATTATCTGATTGGAGTAAATCCATCAAAGGTAATTTTTGCAACCTGAGTCGCCTCACAGTTAGACATTGCACGTTCAATTCTCAGTTAAAGCGTCTTCTGTGTGTCGACATGCATGAATGGGTGTTCCTTCATTGAAGGTTGTGCGTTAGGCCCGGCAAGCCAGCACGTAAAAATCTACTGCCAATCATTAGTGGACCAGAGTTCCGCTGTGGTGACCCCTAACCGGGAAAAGCCAAAAGACAGAAGAAGAAGAAGTTATCTTGACTTAGGTGGATAAGGGTTGGTGAAGAATAGACCACTGAGTCACTAGGGTCCATTGAAGAATTCTCATGTGGTATCTTTCTAATGGAACCAAAACTATCAGAGCAGACATTGATCCTAATGCTTGAAGGATCAATCAAGCTGAGAGAAAGGAATTTTGAATAATCTTTTTTGACCTTGAACAGTACCTTTGCTAAAGAAAGGGGGGATATCAAGGATACTGTGTCGAACACAGCTCCAATCTTCTTATTTCGGCTGCTCCCATTAGGGGTAGCCACAACAGATCATCTGTTTCCATTTCTTCCTGTCCTCTGCATCTTGCTCTGTCACACCAACCACATGCATGTCCTCTCTCACCACATCCATAAACCTTAACTTAGGCCTTCCTCTTTTCCTGTTACCTGGCAGCTTCATCCTTAACATCTTATTCCCAATATAATCTGCATCCCTCCTCAGCACATGTCCAAACCAAGATAATCTTGCCTCACTGGCTTTGTCTCCACACCTTCCAACCTGGGCTGACCCTCTAATATACTTATTCCTAATCCTGTCCACCCTCGTCACACCCAGTGCAAATCTTAACATCTTTAACTCTGCTATGTCCAGCTCTGACTCCTGTCTTTTTGTCAATGCCACTGTCTCCAACCCATATAACATAGCTGGTCTCACTACCCTCTTGTAGACCTTCCCTTTCACTCTTACTGGTACTCGTCTGACACAAATCACACCTGACACTCTTCTCCATCCACTCCATCCTGCCTGTAATCTCTTCTTCACCTCTCTTCTACACTCACCATTATTCTGAACTGTTGATCCCAAGTATTTAAACTCATCCAACTTCGCCACTTCTACTCCCTACTTCCTCACCATTCCTCTATCCCCCCTCTCATTCACACACATATATTCTGTCTTAGTCCTGCTGACCTTCATTCCTCTTCTCTCTAGAGCATATCTCCACCTCTCCAGGGTCTCCTACACCTGTTCCCTACTCTCACTACAGATCACAATGTCATCTGCAAACATCATAGTCCACGGGGACTCCTGTCTGATCTCTTCTGTCAACCTGTCCATCACCAGTGCAAATAAGAAAGGGCTCAGAGGTGATCCTTGATGTAATCCCACTTCCACCTTAAACGCATCCGTCACTCCCACGCAGACCTCACCGCTGTCGCACTACCCTCGTACATATCCTGTACCACTCTTACATACTTCTCTGACACTCCCGACTTCCTCATACAATACCACAACTCCTCTCTAGGCACCCTGTCATAAGCTTTCTCTAAGTCCACAAAGACACAATGCAATTCCTTCAGACCTTCTCTGTACTTCTCCAACGACACTCTCAGAGCAAACATCGCATCTGAAGTGCTCTTTCCTGGCATGAAACCATACTGCGGATCACTAATCATCGCCTTCTTTCTTATAGCTTCCACTACTCTTTCCCATAACTTCATGCTGTGACTGATCAGTTTAATCCCTCTGTAGTTACTACAGGTCTGCACATCACCCTTATTATTAAAAATCGGTACCAAAACACTTTTTCTCCATTCCTCAGGCATCCTCTCACTTTCCAAGATTTCATTAAACAATCTAGTTATAAAATCCACTGCCATTTCACCTAAACATCTCCATGCTTCCACAGGTATGTCATCTGGACCAACAGTCTTTCCATTCTTCATCTTCTTCATAGCTATCCTTACTTCCTCCTTGCTAATCCACTGCACTTCATGATTCGCTATCTGCACATCATCCAACCTTTTCTCTCTCTCATTCTCTTCATTCATTAGCCCCTCAAAGTACAATTTCCATCTGCTCAACACACTCTCCTCGCTTGTGAGTATGTTTCCCCCATTATCCTTTATCACCCTTACCTGCTGCACATCTTTACTAGCTCGGTCCCTCTGTCTAGCCAGTCAGTACAGGTCCTTTTCTCCCTCCTTAGTGTCCAACCTTTCATACAACTCTTTATATGCCTTATCCTTAGCCTTCACCACCTCTCTCTTTGCCATGCACCTCATCTCCTTATACTCCTGTCTACTTTTTCATCTCTCTGACAATCCCACTTCTTCTTTGCCAACCTCTTTCTCTGTATACTCTCATGTACTTCCTCATTCCACCACCAGGTCTCCTTGTCCTCCTTCCTCTTTCCGGATGTCACACCAAGCACCTTTCTAGCCATCTCCCTTACTAGCTCTGCTGTAGTTACCCAGCTATTCGGTAACTCTTCACTGTCACTCAGTGCCTGTCTTAACTCTTCCCTGACCTCCACCTCACAATTACCCTTTTTCAATTTCCACCATTTGATCCTTGGTGCTGCCCGCACACTCCTCCTCATCTTCTTGATCACCAATGTAATCCTAAAAACCACCATCCTGTGCTGCCTAACTATAATTTCCCCTGCCACCACTTTACAGTCTCCAATCTCCTTCAGAATTGCCCTTCTACATAAGATATAATCCACCTGTGTGCATCTTTCTCCACTCTTGTATGTCACCCTATGCTCCTCCCTCTTGTTAAAATACATATAAACCACAGCCATATCCATCCTTTTCGCAAAATCCACTACCACCTGACCTTCTGCATTCCTTTGCTTAACACCATACCTACCCATCACTTCCTCATCCTCTCTACTCCCTTCACCAACATACCCACTGAAATCTGCTCCAATCACCACTTTCTCACCCTTGGGTACAGTCATCACCACTTCATCCAATTCACTCCAAAAATTTTCTTTCTCATCCATCACACACCCAACTTGTGGAGCATATGCACTAACAACATTCATCATTACACCATCAATTTCCAGCTTCATAAACACCACTCTATCCGACACTCTTTTCACCTCCAAAACACTCTTAGCATACTGTTCCTTCAGGATAACCCCTACGCCATTTCTCCTCCATCCACACCATGATAAAACAATTTGAACCCGCCTCTGATACACCTAGCCCTGCTCCCCTTCCATCTGGTCTCTTGCACACACAATATACCAACCTTCCTTCTGTCCATCATATCAGCTAGCTCTCTCCCTATACCAGTCATTCTGCCAACATTCAAAGTTCCGACCCTCACTATCACGGTCCTAGCCTTTACCAGCCTTCGGGCATGCCTTCCCCCTCTTCTCCTCCTTCAGCCAACAGTAGCCCAATTTCTGCCAGCACTCTGTTGGCCAACAGTACTGGTGACGGTAGTTGTTAACCTAGGCCTCGACCGATCCGGTATGTATATCTGTACTTTTGTCCACATGTATGACTTGGCAAAATTTTACGCCGGATGCCCTTCCTGACGCAACCCTCCCCATTTATCCGGGCCTGGGACCAGCACTAAGAAATGCACTGGCTTGTGCATCCCAAGTGGCTGGGTTCGAACACAGCCCCAATAAACTCTAATATTTGAGTTGGTTCTAGTTGAGATTTTTTGTGACTGAAAGTAATTCCCAAGTAAGAGCATAACTGGAATACATAATCTTGTGCTTTGATCAGATGATGCCTGGTTGGAGCGGTTATGACCTAGTTGTTCAAGTAAGGAAACACCCACAATCCTTGCAATCACAAGTGAGTTGCCACTATTGCCATGCATCTGGTGAACACCCTGGGGGCTGTGGTGAGACCAAAGGGCTGAGCTCTGAATTGGTAATGATTGGCTCCCAGAGAAACGAGTAGGTATCCTCTTGATCATCTGTTCATTTTTATGACAGTGCACATCCTGAAGATCTACTGAGCACATCCAGTCGTCCTTGTGCAGAAAAAGCAGAATGAACTGAACAGTGACATCTGAAACTGTGTGTACTGAACTGACTTGTTCAGATTGCTGAGATTCAAAATTAGTCTCCAGTCTCGTTTTCTTTGGCATTAAAAAGAATCTTGAGTAATTTTTGGACTCTTTCTGGTGTTGGAGAACCTCTTGGATGACTCTTTTTTGTAGCAGCTTTTTTATTTCTAGTGCTGCTGCTTTCCTCCGACTGGGCTGAACATTGGGAATTTTGTTTACTGTTAAGGGAGGGGTTGGGAAAAGGGTATTATATAACCTCTGGAAATAATCCTCTGCATTCATGAATCTTTTGTAATCTCTAACCAGGCTCTCTGGTGCAGGGATAAACAACCCCTGGCTACCTACAGAGGTGGACAATTGGGCTACCTTTCAAGACCACTGGTAGGATCTGTCAGAAAAAGTGTCTCTGGACCCTTGGTTTTGTGGGCCTCTTCTGCCGTGTGGGTGGCATTTTCCATTAGAGCTCCCCCCTCTGCCCCTGGGTGAACTATCTCCACGCGGATCTTGGAAGGGACCCTAGGACTTTCTGAACCACATTTTCCAACCACCTCATTGATTCCTAGAAAAGGTCCTTTGAGGAGTTGAAAATCATATGCCCACAGCAGAGAGAGAGAGAGAGAGTCTTATCCTGCTCACACCTACATAATGTGTCTTTTAACCTTTGGGGCCAAATAAAGAACTTCCATTAAAGGGACTGTCGACAGAGGAAGACTTGAAGGGCTCTGTGAAATCACACAGGTGCAGCCAGACTTGCCTCCTAATGGAAATGCCTGATCCTGCCGCCCTAGAGGTACCTTCAGCTGCATGTGAAATAAGCCTTATGGACGAATTTGAAATGGACTGCAGGGTAGCCAACTGTGAGGCAATCGAGCTTTCTGCCTCAGAAGTAATTGTCCAAGACATGGATTTGGTGAGTTCTTTATTCAAATCCCTCTGAAGTCTGCTGAAGTGTGCCAAATAATTCAGCAACTGAAGTGCAAAGTTCATTGAAGCATACGTATACTTCCTGAATCTGTCCAGTGTCTTAGACTCCCTGTTAGGGGGATGAACAGAGGAACTTTGCCTGCAAGTTCCTTTTTGTACCTGCTGCCACGACCATGGCATCAACTGGTACTCCTTTGCTCCAAAATTCCCTATCCTTGGGTGGTGCCAGTATCCTGTCTGGTCTCTTGGAGACTGGCTCAATGGAATCAGGTTCCTTTCATGCCCGTTGAGAGTTCAAATCAATGAACTCACTGGCAGGAGGAGTTAGCCAGGACGTAGATGGGCCAGCCCCAATGTCTTCCAGGAGTACTGACTTCTCTTTGGGAAGGGTTGTTGGTTGACCAACCACCCCTTTGCTTGAGAATCTCTAATATGTCTCCAAATGAGACATCGACAGGTGGTGATCTTGGGGATCCTTCCCGCTCATTAAAATCAGTATCCTCTGTTGACACACTCCTGAGGAGAGTCTAAGGGCCTCCTTTTGCACTTTCTCTTTCTAGGGACTTGTTCGGGAGGATGTTCCGGAGAAATCCTGGAAGATATCAATATAACCTGAGGGATATCCTGGAGACTTTGAGCTGGCTGTTCCTGGGCAGCAGGAAGTTGAAGCTCAAGATGCAAACACAACTGGGTCTGGGAAGTAGGAGCTGAGGAGGGTAGATGTGTCCTTTCTCTTGGAGCAGAGAAAACTCTCCCCACTACCTCGAAAGCAGAATGCCTCAGACAGACAGAAACTGGTGGCTCCAAGAAGTCATGTTTCGAAATTGTACACTCCTTCTGACCTGAAGGCAAACCACTCGAAGCAGGGGGTCAGAGCTGAGCTGTCAAGGGCCAAGGCCAACTCCAACACCTTGTATCCGGCACCGAAGCTACGGCTCCCAGAGTCATCTGGCTCTGAAGTGATCAGAGCCAGTACACTCAGAGATGGTATCGGTGTAAAAGATACAGGGGTCTTCGGATTCGATACAGATGGATCCGAGATTCTCGAATACAACAGCTCTGAAGCCAAAGGTTAGATTGGAGAAGGAGACAAAATAGGTGGGTAGGGTAGGAGCCAGAAGAACCCCCATTTGAATTTGCGTCTAGAGAAATTTCCTCATCATCCAATCCACATCTGTTTTAGTCAAACTTATGGAGAACTGAGAAGAGGAAGCAATCGATGAAGTCCAGAATGGTGACGTCTTTCCAGGAAAGGTTTTTTTTTTTTTTTTCTTATCATCCCACCCTTCTTACGTTCAACAATTAACGTCTCTTATCCCCCTATCCTACTTTAACTCTGCTAAGATTTCATGTAAATCTGTAATGCCAACCCTGTGTTATTTCACATTGTAACAAATATAACAGGAATATGCACCAATGGATTCTTCTTATTTTAATTGATTTATGTGTGTGTGTGTGTGTGTGTGTGTGTGTGTGTGTGTGTGTGTGTGTGTGTGTGTAATTTTACCTTTTGCTTTTTTGACTGTATTTTCACTGCACTCGTGGATTTTTTTGTCATGTTGTGTAATACCATCATTCTTCAATACTATTACATAAATGCAAATGCATTGTCTTCGTATTATATTGTTGTTCATGGAGCTTTTCTCCCTGGGACTCCATTAAAAACGGGCTCTTCTTGGCCCAATGGACTATCTCGGTTAACAAAGCTGTAAAATAAATAAATACATAAATCAGATTCAGAGTCAGAGAAGACCAGATCTGAGGTGACCTATCCTTGTGTTTCTTCGTTTCCAAGGGGGGTTGGATCTGACATAATAGATTTTGGATCCAAAGAAATTGGATCAGAGGGTTTGGTCTTTAGATCCAATTTAATTGGATCTCATGATTTAGAAATTTTCAAAGGTGGTTCTGAGCTCGAAGCAATAGGGTCCATGGATGTTTTTTGGTCTCCTTTTTAATCACCTTTCTTGGAGGTTTGAGCCCCCAGATGCTGTATCAAAGGACGCTGAAGGCAGTAATCCTCTTAAAATGTATTTATTTTTCCAGTCAATAAGGGCCCTTGGTTTAAAGCCCTTTCATATATCTTATGCAGTTTTCAAATGGGCTGGGCCTAAGCAATAAAAGCACAACTAGTGTGCATCTGATAACAGAATCTTATGGCTGCAGGCCTTACATTTTTTAAAATGTAAAGGTTTTTCAGACATATCTACAGATGTAAATAGTAGCAGACAAGATACAGACAGCAAAATATTTTTTTTTAAACTCTGAAGTAGTTATGAAAATGATGAAAGAAAGTATTAACAGCAATGGTAATTTAATGGGACTACCTCTAAGGAAAGGGAAAAGGAAGAGAAAAGAGAGAAAATACCAACAATGGTATTGAAAAAGATACACTAAATACAGTAATAAAGGCAAGAGAGGATATAAATCAAAAAGGAAAGAATTTTTTTATTTGTGTGTGTATACATATATATATATATATATATATATATATATATATATATACACACACACACATATATATATACATATATATATATATATATATATATATATATATCTGCTTCGGAATACTGAAATTCCAAAATGCCAAAGACCAAAATGCAGAAACAAGAATTGCGAAAGTTAAAATGCCAAACCATGCAAGTTTTCCCAGGACAAGTAAACTTGCCCAAAATCACATTAAAACACATTGCACTATCTAAAGCCTATATATGTGTTCCCCACCACCACCACAGCCCCCCTAACTCTACCAACTCTGGGACCACACTACAGTGGAGAAAAGAGCTTGATTTCCCATGCTGGGCAATTGTTTATTTGCCCTGGGAAAACTTACATGGTTTGGCATTTTAAATTTTGTGATTCTCATCTTGGCGTTTTGGTCTTCAGTTTTTTTGAATTTTGCAATTCCGAACTACACCCATACATATATATCTATATCTATATACATATCTATATCTATATCTATCTATCTATATATATATATATATATATCTCTCTCTCTCTCTCTATATATATATATATATATATATATATATATATTCGAATATACGAATGTGAAAGCAGCAAAGGCAAATGAGATGTGAAGTATGATAGTGGACTAGTGCATTATAGGTAAGAGAGGAGTTTGACAGCTTCAGTGTTCCACGAGCTGTAAAAAGTGTCCAAGTCAGATCCAAGGGTCAGATCCGACCCAAACAGTTGAGGAATGAAAGAAAATGACAACATCACATTGAAGACCTAAATGGTTCCAAACAGTTGAGGAATGAAAGAAAATGACAACATCACATTGAAGACCTAAATGGTTCCATAAAATTACATAAGTCTATCCAGGCATGCCTCCTGATAGCTGTGCCTGAACCCGTGAGGTACATTTCACAACAGAGGAGATCAATCTCATGGATGCATTTGAGATTGATTGTAGGGTCGCCAGATGTCAGGAGATTCTGTTTCCCTCCTCAGAGGGCATGGACCCAGAAAGAGATTTGGTAAGCTCCTTGATCAAATCTCTTTGCAGTCTTGTAAAATGTGTCAAGTAATTATGTGACCTAAGGGCAAAGGTCGCTGAAGCAAAAACACGCTTCCCAAATTTGTCCAACACCCTAGACTCTCTATTAGGGGGATGGACAGAAGAACTCTGTTCTGCTAGTTTCTTTCTTGTAGTTCCAGCCACAACCATGGCATTGACAGGTACTCCCTTGCTCCGCTGTGCACGGTCAAGGTTAGGGCAAGAATTTTATCCAGCCTTTTTGGTATTGGATCAAAAGTTTACAGTTCCTTCCACTCCGGTGAGAGACTAAGCCAATGAGCTTATTGGCGTGGGGTGGGGGGTTACACAAGAAGTAGATGGGCCAGACCTGAAAGCCTCCAGGAACACTGATTCTTCCTGTGACCAACTACCTTTTTGTTTCAAGAGCTCCAGTATGCCTTCAAAGGACACACCATCAGGTGGTGATCTCAGGGACCCCTCCCTATCCATAAAAACAGTGTCCTCTGTGAGAGATTCCTAGGGGGAATCTAAGTGCAACCACCTGCACATCCTCTTCCAAAGGACTTCCTCAGTGGGATGTTCTGGGAAAGTGTTGAAAGAGATAAAAATGTCCTGATGGACCAACTAGAGGGTTGTTCAGGGTGGCTATCCCACTGGAAGAGATGGCCGAGGCACAGAACACAGAACAGTATGAGGCAGGGTTGTCTGATCCAATGAGGGCAGAGATGTCTGTTCTCTAGTCATTGAGAAAACCCTTTCCACAACCTCAAAAGCAGAACACCTAAGAGAAACAGAAGTTGACGGCTCCGAAACTGGAACCTGTTGGATCGCTGGCTCCTGCAACCCTATCAGCACTCCACCCGAGGAGGGGGTTGGACCTGAGTTGTCCAGTGCCAAGGCTCTGAGGGGAAGAGATGGCTCTGAAAGCTTCAGAGTTGACCCCAAGTCCCCGGATCTGGTGCCAATGCTTCTGCTCTGAGAGTCCTCAGATTCCGAAACACTAGACGGCAGTTGACTCAATGGAACTATTGGAGTCAAAGAGCTAAAAGCCTTTGCATCGGAAGTAGATATGCCCAGGGATCTCGGATCCAATGGCTCCGAAATAGATCAGATCAGAGAAGGAGATACCAGAGGGGAAGTGTAGAGATATCGGCTTGCAGGCCTGGAAGGGTTCCGAGCCAGGAGAACCCTCATCTGTATCTGAGCTCTGAGGAATTTCCTCATCTGTCCACTTCTGCTTCTGAAAGCCTTACGTCAGAATGAAGAGAGGATGTAGTTGAAGAATGCCTAGAATGCCTTTGAGGTAACTCCACTAGGAAGGGAGATAGGAGCCTGGATGGAATCCGATCCAACAGAAGTGGTGGTGTTGGGGGGGTATGAATACAAGGAGACCTTTATTTCTGAGTTGTCAGATCTGAGACTGATGGATCTGACTTTTTTTAAATCTTAGCAGGAAGGGCCACTGAAGGAACCGAAACTGAAGTTGAGGATCGATCTGGAGACCTTTTCTGGGATTCCATGCCCTTAGCATATCAACTTTAGATTTCTCTGACTTTTTAGAGGGGTTTGAGCCCAGTCACTGAACAGGAAGATGTAGAGGGCAAGAGACTCCACAGAACTAATTTTTTCTTCCAGTCAGTCAAGGCCCAAGAATTAAACATAGTGCAAATAGCATAATCAACATCAAGATGTGCCAGACCCAGACAATACACATATTCCTTATGGGCATCAAAAACTTATTCTCACAGGAAATACACTTTTTAAACCAAGTGGGTTTGTCCGACATCTTAAAACTGCTACCAACAACACAAAGCTGAACATAAAAAGTTTCAAGGAAATATTACCCTAGCAAAAGCTATAAAAAAATGTATCTATACAAAGAGATTTTTTTTTTGAAGGAAAGAAGAGAAAGGAAGTAATTAGTATCTAACTTTAGCCACACTCTTCAAGATTAGTGAGTCAGGGATACTCTGGCAGAAACATACTTCAAAACTATATTAGCAGTGCACTTCTTTTTGGAAGGTATCTGAAAGTAAGCCAACATACCACAGAATCTTACAGTAACTAAATGGCTCACTTCTGAATTGTCTGTGCCTGAAGTATCAGCAGATATGAGAGGCGCAGTGGTACAGCAGTTAATGTTGCCTCACAGCAAGAGGTTCTCCGTTTTGATTCTCGGCTGCGGTGCCTTCTGTGCAGAGTCTACATGTCCTCCCTGCATTCGTGTGGGTACTCAGGTTTCCTCCCACATTCCAAAGACATGCATCTGGAGCATTTCTCCCCAGGCCTCCACTAAAAATAGACTCTATCCAAGTCAGACTTTCCCAGTCAACAAATGTTAAATAACTAACTAAATAAATAAATAAATAAACAGATAGTACCAAATTAAACTTCAGAAAGGGACTGAAATACAGAGTTGGTTCTGAAACATGCAGAAAAGGGGGAAAACATGAAACAGCACAATTAATATTAGTTATTTATCCAAGATACTAAAATGCCAAATCCTAGGCTTTGTAAACAAACAAAACTAACAAATAACAATGAAAAGTCAATTATTATGTACAGTAAATAACAAGAGAAGCAGCAACTGTAAAACTAAAAATAAATTAAGTCAAAATTCTAATTTAAGAATGTAGACTCTTGAAAAAGAATGTGGTATCCCTCCACCAAGCATAACAGGCTCCCCTAAACAGATGCAATAACATAAAAGAGATTTTTTAAAACAAGACTGTAAATTAATGCTTACACTAAGTGCACACTGTTCTGAGTGAACAGACAACAGAAACATCCTTCACATGTTCTTCCTCCTAATTTTAGTTTTCCTACTGATTTTCTTGCAGCCTTAAATATCGAGGAGGGATTCATAAAGGTTAACACAAAGTGCAGACTACATGTACACTTAGTGCAATTTTTCTGAGTGACTAGAAAGTGCAAACAAATATGATAGGGATGTTCCTGAAACCAGACTGTGTACAATTACTGTAAGTATTGATGAATCTGGCCCTTTGTTTTAAATGCCAAACAAGATAGTGGAAGAAAAAGAAATTAGAAAATAGAAAAGAATGTGAAGCTTAAATGGTAATAGTGAATACTGAAATAAAATGAATAAACATTCATGTGAGAGAAAATAGAAATAAATTCATCAAAGATAAGAATAATTTTAAAAATACCAATTACAAACTGGAGAAAAGATCTACACTATAAACATCCAATCATTTTAATAAGCTGGAATCTAGTAGTATGTATGCAAAGTATTAACAATAAAAGGAATCTAATAGTATGCATGCAAAGTATTAACAGTAAAAAGGAATCTAGCGGTATGTATGCAAAGTGCCAACCATAAAAGTAGAAGTTAATTTAACAGAATCAGTACTGCAGAAGTTCAAGAAATTAGTAACAGTTGGCCAGTGCTGTGGCATACAGTGATAAAGCCCTAACTACAGCCCAAGTGATCCTGGTTCAATTAGCAGCTTAAGCATCTGAAGTGCTGGTAAGGTAGGCTGGCATGCCCATTTGGGGGTCGGGGGTGGGGGCATTCATCTAGGTGTTTCCTGCTGCACGTGTGGTCCACAGAGAGGAGCAACCCTCAGATGAAATAGGCAGAAGCAGGGCAAGGGGATACCAATGAGTAGGTAATACATGAAAAAAAAATACTCATGTGGAAGCTGTCAGTGGCATGACCCCCCCTCCCCCCCCGGACACTACAAGGTCCTGCATTGGCCTAGCCTTAGAATGGAGACAGCCTGGGGGCAGTAGGAGGGGCTGGTAGACCCATCAATGGAGAGGCACACTTGGGTAGTCAGAAAGAATTAAACAGGAGGGGAACAAAAGAAAAACAAGAAAATAAATACAGCTAGTCACAGATAAATTACCAGAAGCCTGGCCTAATCTTTTTTTTTTTTTTTTTTTTTAGCAGTGGAACATAAATATGGCACATGATGTCCAACTTGAACCATGTTCACTAAAGGGGCAATAGCTTAAAAAACAGCACACTGACAGATCTTACTCTGCCTTTTTTTTGAAAATCCAAAAATGCCAAGGAAGAATAATGTACCAGGAATTTCTCTTTAGAATGGTCATAATGATCAAAGAAAAAAGTATGTCTAAAACACTAAACACACCAAAGAATGAAAGAAGACAGTGTTACTAAGTGAACCTCTATTGTGCTCTCAACAACTAACCCTATGCACTGCAAATAAAGTGAACATTCCTGAGAAAAAAGAATACATTCAGTGTGGAAGCACAAAACAACAACATCAGTGTCCACATTGGTACACAACCAAGTTTGCATAGTATCCGCCAGACTCATAAGAATGTGCACGACTAGGGGAAAGGATGGCAGAAGGCTGCCCACCAGCAAAGATGCTGTTCGATTTCTCAGAATGATAACTTTGATCCCCAGAATGGTGAGACTATGGTAGCGTATAGGGTACAATACATACTAAGTTTGAGGCTGTGGTACCTCCAAGTATCCCCTCTTTTCTGAAGTACAATGACTTTGGACTTAGCATACACAAAACAGCAGGGGGTACGGAAGGATACAGCTTTCCACACTTAAACTGTACACGAGGGGGCAAAGCCACTCTGCAAAAATGAAATGGCAAACAAACAAATAAACCTTAAATTAGGGATAAGCCAGTTCAGCCTCAAGTACGACGGCAAGGTACTGCAAGAAAGCTCTGTGGAAAAAAAGTACAGTTGTGAAGTAAACCTAATCATAGCAGTAGATGTTCAAATGATCACTGCTGCAGTAGCCTTAGTTATATCCTTATCCTATAGTTAAGTTATATCCTGAAAAGGATATAACAGCTGGCCACAATCAAAACCTTTAGGGTACTTTCCACATGTCCAATCTGTCAGGTAGCTCGAGCTGAGCTGACTGAAATACAAGTTTGGGCACCAAGCCCTTCAGAGCTTTACTGACAGCAAAGAGAGACAGGCTAAGCCCTGAAAGGACAATGCCAGGAACAACAACAACAATAATAAAAAAACAAACATTTTCACACCCTGGGATAAAAAAAAAAAAAAAAAAAAAAAAAAGGTGGATGGAGGGAGGGAACAGCTACTCCAACAGCAATCATTCAAACACCTACTGCAATGGTACGCTTTACTTACACAACTGTACAATGTTCATCATATTGATCACTGCTGTAGTAGCCTTAGGTATATGGGTAGATTACTTTAGCTAACTACATTTGGAAGGTGAAAGGAGAAGAGTCCAAGAGCCTCTGGAGAATGGTCCTAGCAAAGTTTGATCTGAATCCAGAGAAGGAATCAAGCTGAAAACATATGTAGAGAGGACCAAGTAGCATCTACTAGAATACTTCTGGAATCCAACCCTTTCCAAAAAGCAAGAAAACAAAGCCAAGGCCCTGGTAGAGAGGGCCATGTCCCTTCCTGGAATAATTTTGTTATGTTGATTATAACAAAAGGTAATAGCCTTAGACAACCATGTGGAAATAGTCTGTTTTGACGGGTCCATATGACTTGGTCGACTGTTCATTTGGTCGACTGTTCATTTGGTCGACAGTTCATTTGATCGACAAGCATTTGCCCCCTACCCCAATGTTGTGCGACCCTGGAGTTGATATATATAGTTAGGGGGTGTGTGGGGGGGCACAGCCCCCCACATTGGGGGGTGCGCAAGCCCCCACCTAAAATGCTTGTCGATCAAATGAACTGTCGACCAAATAAACAGTCGACCAAATGAACAGTCGACCAAGTCATATGGACCCGTTTTGACACAACCTGTCCCGTCTTCTTACCTTCAGAAGAAATGAACAATTGAGTCAAGACAGTACCTGCACTGTCTGTGGACATCCAATGTATGCAATATCCTTTCTTACTCATTTTTAGGTTCAGGAAAGAAGATGGGGAGGTGGATAGTTTGGTTTAAAGTAAACTTAGATACCACTTTAGGCATAAAAGAAGGATTAGTTCATAATGAAACCATGTTCCTATGGAAAATGAGATAGTGTTGACTCATTATAAGAACTGGCAACTCAAATACCCTTCTTGCAGAGGTCAGAGCAATCAGTAAAACTGACCTTAAGTCAGACAGATTAGCTGGTTTAAATGGAGCAAGTGTTAGCCTTGCTAACACAAAATTAAGATCCCAAGGAGGGGTCACCGGTTTTCTAGGAGGTCTCTTGGGAAAAATCCCTTTCAACAGCACTTTCACATGAGAATGCATTGAAAGAGGAGCATCCATGGGCAGACATGCTGAAATGGTTGATAAACACAGATAAAGGACTAAGAAAGGCCATAGGATAGTAACTCAGAAAAATATTGCAGAACCAGAGAACAAATAGCCCAGAATGGGTGCTGGTGATGTTGTTGGCACCAATTAGAAAACTTTTTCCATTTGCCAACATATGATTTTCTTTCTTGCCTCCATTAGTACCTGCTACAGATTCTCAATAAACAGCTGCCTAAAGGAATTAAGACCCTGCCATTCAGGCAGTCAACTGAAGCTGACTGATGTTGGGTTGTATCAAATACCCCTGTGCTTGTGTGAGTAGATTCAGTCTGTGAGGAAGTGAGGAAGCTTGTGGTAATTGCCCCTGGTCTTTTCCAAAAGATGGGAGAATCACAGTTGCCTGGGACAGAAAGGAGTCACCACAATGATCTTCGTGGATTCCTTCTGAATCTTCAGAAGTTCCCTTGATATTAGTGGAAAAGGATGCAGGAACATTTCTCTTCAAGGAAAAGAAAAGGCATCTGTCTTCCAGGCTTTCTTGAATAGAATCTTGGAACATAATCTTGCCAGCTGATTTTTCAGAGAGGAGGCAAAGAGGATTATACTTGAGGAACTCCCCCCAGATGGATCAAATATTGGAAGACCCCCTTATCTAGATTCCATTCTTTAGGGTCTGCCCTGGTTCTGCTCAGCTTGTTTGGCACACAGTTTTGCTTTGATGGACTGTAGGATATCTGCAGAGTAAGACTGTGCTGTGAAGCTATATCCCAAGTTAACATGGATAGTCTGCAAAGGGGGGTACTATGTGGTTCCCCCTTGCTTGCTGATGTATCACATGACCCTGGTATTGTCAGTAACCAAGGATGGTTCAGAGAGTTGAGTGCCTTCATTAGGGTAAGCATCTCCTTGATATTTATTTGTCCTTGGTGTTCCATACTGCCTGCACTCTTATTCCTCCTGAAACTGCTCCCCAAGCAAAATCTGATCCAGCAGCAGTGACTGACTGCTTTGGAACAGGGAGGGAAAGGGGAGACCTGGATTTAAGGATATCTGTTGTCGCCAACAAAATATTTCTCTTCTGAAAAACCCTAGCATTTGGATTTGAAAAGATAATGAGTGTTGATGCTGGGACCAAAGACATTTCAGCTTCCACTGTACCTTTCTCATGTGGAGTCTTTCTAGGGATATCATGAGAACCACAGATGCCATGGTATCCCAGACCCTGAGGTATTCTCTGACAGCGACTGATGTCTGAGTGAAAACCATAGAAACAGATCTAGATATAGATCTATTTTTCCTGTGGAAGAAAAGGTATTTGAAATAAGGTGTCTAGATGACATCCCAAAATACAATCCTGTGTGAAGGAGACAAGAAAGGCTTGTGAATGTTCTCTTGGAATCCCAGCTTGTGTAAGTGATCTCTCACCCAAAAAAGGATTCCCGAGACTTTGAAAAAGACTCTGCAAAGATAAGCAAGTAATCTAAATATGGGAAAATGTGGAAACCCTGTAGTCAGCAATGAGCTATAACTGGAGCTAGACACTTTGTGAGCACTCTTGGTGCAGTGAACAGTCCAAATAGTAAGGCAGAGAACTGAAGATCTGATCCACACATACACAAAGTCTTAAGAAACGTCTGAAGTTTGGATAAATAGAGATGTGATGATAAGCATCTTTTACATCTACTGCTGCCAGGAAACTTGAAAGAGGAATAAGAGGTAACCGGTTGTGAAGTGATATAATTTTGAATTTGGGCACTATAACAAACAGGTTTATTTTATTTTTTTTATTTGACGTTTGTTAACCGGGTTAGTCTGACTGGCCAAGGTGCCCCTTTTCTGCAGAGACCCAAGGAGAAAAACTTCAAACATAATGAAAATAAATAAAAAAAACGTGCATGTATAAGGTTAAGCAGGTAATGAATGCTAGATATTTACATAACAAATCAGCAGTAATCTAGGTAATTAATAAGAAGTTATGTCTTACCATAACGATCCATGTGAATTGTTCATCTCGCCTTTGTTCTTACACACGGGTTCAGAGCCGATCCTCGGCTCCGAGTCGGCCGCATCACTAGCTCGCATCTTTGAGAAAGCTCGAGGCACAGTAATATCCCATGATCCTCCAATGCTAACCCTCAGATCTAGTTTGCTATACCAGAAGAATCCCTCTTAGAAATGTGTCTAAAACACTTATGAACAAATACTACAAATTGTCTGAAACCCTACTGCCAGGTAGAGGATAAAAGATGCCATTACTGATGTTAATAACATGTCAACCATACCTAGAAAAGGCTGAAAAGGAATCTAATCGAAAACCGTTCTCCCAGACCGTAGGACGGGGGATGGAGGGGGGGAATGTAAGAACAAAGGCGAGATGAACAATTCACATGGATCGTTATGGTAAGATATAACTTCTTAATGTGAAATTGTTCAATCTCGCCGTTTGTTCTTACACACGGGTAGCATACCTAGCTCCTTTTTCCCGGGTGGCTCAAGGGAGAACATTCCTGAGTACAGTGGAACCAAACGTCGCCCTGTCCCTGGAGCTCTTGTCTAGCTTGTAGTGGGCGATAAAGGTATGTGGTTTTGCCCAAGTTGCCGCTGCACAAATGGTATCTAAAGGCAAATGAGCGGTATGGGCTGAAGAGGTAGCAATCGCCCTTGTAGAATGAGCTCTGGGTTTGAAAGGAAGTTGTTGTTTGGATTCAGCATATACGAAATTTATGCAATCCGAGAGCCATTTGGATAAGGTAACCTTCGTTACTGCCTGTCCTTTTCTTTGGTCAGCATATGAGACAAATAGTTGATCCGACTTTCTGTACTCTTTTGTCCTATGTAAGTAAAATCTTAGTTGTCTGTGAACGTCCAACTTGTGCAATGTGTATTCCAGCTTATTGGAATGATTTTTAAAGAAGGTAGGCAGTTCAATAGATTGACTGATGTTCTGAATCAAAATGAAAGGATGGATTGGTGCACAAGTTACTCTATCCGGATGAAAAATCATGTACGGGGGTCGGATAGATAGAGCCTGTAACTCTGAAACTCTTCTGGCTGAAGTGATGGCAACCAGGAAAAGTGTTTTCCACGAAAGCAATTTTAACGGAGTTGTGGTTGCTGGTTCAAAAGGGGGCAACATGAGTTGTGACAGCATGAGATTAAGATTCCAAGGTGCTATTGGATTACGAAAAGGGGGATGGAGATGAAAAGTACCTTTCATGAAGGCTTTTCAAAGCCTGTGGGACATAAGAGAGCCATCCTTACGGCCAGTACGAAAATTGGATATAGCGGCCAGTTGAACCCTTATAGTGGATGTTGATGCTCCTTCTTGAAAAAGTGAGGAAAGGAAATCTAGTATCTTGTGTACTGGGGCCCCGAATGGATCTATGCCTTGTTTGGAGGCCCAGTGCACAAAACGGTTCCATTTGCTGATGTACAATTTTCTTGTAGATGGTTTGTGACAAGATACAATAATTTGTTGTACTGCAGGAGATAGTAACTCCGACCTGGCTAAGATGGGAAGCGGAGCAGCCAAGCTGTCAGTTTGAGGGACTTGAGGAAGGTGTGAGTAACTCCCGACGAGTGTGTCAACAGATCTGGCTCCGGGTCCAGAATCCATGGTTCCTCCACTTGATGGGATTGAAGGAAGGGAAACCAGATTTGTCGAGGCCAGAATAGGGCTATCAGTATTATCGTTCCTGTCCAGACGTTTGGCTTTCTGCAAAAACCTGGGAATTAGTGGAACAGGAGGAAAAGCATAAAGGAGACCCGGGGGCCAATCGTATACCAGTGCGTCCCTGGGGACACCCCCTGGGGGGGGTAACAGGGCAAAATAGCTTCTGCATTTGGCATTCAAAGGGGATGCAAACAGGTCGCAGCAAGGCTGGCCCCATCTGCGGTAGATCTCTTCCGCCACTTGAGGTTTGAGGGACCACTCGTGAGGGAACAGGATGGCTCTGCTCAACCTGTCCGCGATTACGTTGGAAATCCCCGGGATGTGCGTTGCTATCAGAAAGCGTCCAGTGGACTTTGCCCATTGCCAAATTCTGAGGGCCTCTCTGCATAACGGGTAAGATCTGGTTCCCCCTTGCTTGTTTATGTACCAGACCACTGACATGTTGTCTGTCTGAACTGTCACTGTTCCCCGAGGTAAGGACTTGTGAAAGTGTTGCAACGCTAGAAACACTGCACTCATCTCTAGAACATTGATGTGCAGATTGTACTCCATGTTGGACCATTGACCTTGGACTGTTTGTCCCTGAAAGAATCCCCCCACCCTATCAGGGAAGCGTCCGTGGTTAGAGTTGCTACCGGACTGGGTAATACAAAGGGTCATCCTAGTGTTAGCTCTTGACTGTGTATCCACCACAAGAGATCTTTCTTGCAATAATTCATGATCAAGATCTCGTGAGACAGTGGAAGTTGTAGATACGACCATTGGGCGAATAGCATCCATTGAAGGATCCTCATGTGTATTCTGCCTAAAGGAACTACAAGAAGGGATGCTGCCATCAAGCCGAGCACTCTTAATACTTGTCGTGCAGAGACTCTGTTGTTGTGAAGAAGGAGCGAAATTTGGTGCCTGAGGTCTGACACTCTTGATGGGGGGAGAGTAACTTGAGCCAGGGAAGTGTCTAGCTGTGCTCCTATAAATAAGATACGCTGTGACGGCGATAAGACAGATTTTCCAAAATTCACCGTTATGCCTAGTGAAGAACAAAGACTGATGACGTAGTCCCTGGCTTGTAGAAGACGACACTTGGTGGTGGCGGAAAGGAGCCAGTCGTCTAGATAAGGAAACACCCGGAATCCCTTTCGTCTCAAGTGAGACGCTACTACTGCCATGCATTTGGTGAACACCCTGGGGGCTGAGGTGAGACCAAAGGGCAGAACGCAAAACTGGAAATGACTGGCTCCCAGCCGGAAGCGCAAATGATCTCTGGATGCCCTGGCCATTTTGATATGGTAGTATGCGTCTTTGAGATCTATAGAGCACATCCAGTCGCCCTTTTGCAGAAAAGGGAGGATTGACTGAAGCGTGACCATCTGGAACTTTTCCTTTTTTACAAAGGTATTTAACTTGCTGAGGTCTAAAATTGGTCTCCAGTTCCCTGTTTTCTTTGGAACTAAAAAGAACCTTGAGTAAGTTCCGGATTCTATTTGGTCCGCTGGGACTGGTTGGATGACTCTGTTTTCGAGCAACCTTCTTATCTCTATGGTTGCTTGGTCTCGCAGACTGGGTGGAACATCTGGGAGTTTTTTGGAGTTTGGTGGTATTTTTATGAAGGGAATGTTGTAGCCTCTGGTAACTATGCTTTTTACCCAGTAATCTGATGTAAGATTTAGCCAGGCCTCTGGGTATAAAGCCAAGCGACCCCCGACTGCCTCCAGAGTAGGACAGCCGGGCCTGCACTCAGGAGTGCTGGAAGGGTTTTCCAGAGAAGGTCTCTCTGTCACCCTGATTTTGCGGACCCCTCTGCCGGCTGGGCGTCTTCCATTTCTTCCCCTCCTCTGCCTCTGGAGGCGTCACTTTGGGTGTGTTGAAAAGATCCCTGAGTCTTCGAACCACATCTTTCCTCCTCGTTGCCCTTTAGGGTAGGGTCTAGATGGAACGGAAAAACGGACCCCTATGGCAGACAGGGTCTTCCCTTCTTGTTCACACCTCGTGAGAGTCTCCTTTACTTTGGGCCCAAACAGGGAGGCACCATCAAAGGGGGCATTGGCAAAGGAAGACTTAAAGGCTTCCGCAAAGGAGCATAAGCGCAACCAGGATTGTCTTCTCAGTGCAATCGCTGAAGCTGCCGCTCTACTCGATCCTTCGGCTGCGTATGAAATCAGCCTCATGGACGAGTTGACTATGGAATTTAGGGTGTTAAGTTGCGCTGTCAGTTTCTCGGCGACAGCAGCATCTGTGTGTCCCTGAAGAGTATCTCCTAATTCCTTAATGAGATCTCTTTGTAAACGCGTGAAATGTAGTTGAGCGATCGGATGGAAAAAGTCGCCGAACTAAATATGCGCTTCCCATATCTGTCCATTGTCCTAGAATCCTTATTAGGAGGATGGACAGAGGAAGATGATTGAGACATCTCTTTCTTAGTGGCCGCCGCCACCACCATAGTGTCTACAGGAACTCCTTTTGTAAGATAGGCTTTATCTTGGGGAGCTGTCATGTATTTGTTGGGTTTACGCGGGACTGGTTCCACTGTATCAGGTGTTTCCCAAGCCCTCCGAGCTACTAGATCCATGAGATCGTCAAAGGGAGGAGTCACCCAGGAGGTAGAAGGTTGAGTCCCAAATGCCTTCAGTAAAACCGATTCATCCGCAGAAGGGGTAAGGGTTTGCCAGTCCCCTCTTTGCTTCAGGATTTCCAAAATGTCTGAAAAAGAGACATCCTCAGAGGTGGACTGTGGGGACCCTTCTGTTTCATCTAAATCAGTATTAGATGTAAGAGATTCCTGTGGGGAATCTATGTACCTCCTCTTGCACAGTCGTTTCCTCGGAACATCCTCAGTGGGAGCTTCTCGGGATGCATCTGAGGAACCAGAGTCTCCCTGTGGAGACTTCTGAGGCATTGGGTCTCGACGCTTGGTAGGTACCGAAGGCACAGAAGCAGAATGCGGACCTTTTGGGGAAGGAGATAAAGAAACCGATGAAGTATGTGTCTGATCCGACAAGATCTTCCTCATGATGTCAAAGGCACCGGTGCCCCGACCCGAAGATCCGACCCGATCCGAAGAAGGATGTCGTTTCTCCGGAATCGGAACCACGGGCTCCAACACCGAGGACGGATCCGAACTGATCTGAGCCGAGGCACCGAGAGGAAGAGTCGGAACCGAAATCTCGGTTCGACTACCCCCCCCGGAACCCAGGAAAGATGTTCGGCTCCGAGACTCTCCGTCTGGTTCCGAAGGAGTCAAGGTCAACGGAGCCGATAGCACTACTGGAGGCTTCGGCACCAAGGGCCTATAATCATCGGTTCTTCGACTCCTAACACCGATGATTCGACGGGTCTCAGAGGAGGAAGTGTCGAGGGAACTGGAATAGCTTCGAGTTTCGAAACCAACTGGGACGAAACCTCGATTAATTTTAAAAAAGCCGAGTTCTCCATAAGCTTCTGTACCACTCGGTCCACATCGGAGTCGGAAAGTGGCCTCGAAGAACGGGTCGAAGGGATCAAAGCCGTCACCGAGCGAAGGATAGTAGACGGTGGTACCTCTGATACCGGCTCCAAGACCTGAGCCTTGTGTAGAGATAAGGTCTCGACACCCGGCACCGAAGTCATAGGAGCTAGTCCGAATTTGAAAAGAGGTGCTCGGAGCCGATGACTTGGGCTCCAACACTCTTGAAGACTTCGACCCCTCCGAAGACTTCGAAACCTGTTCAGCCTTGTCCAGGGCCTCTTGAAATTCAGGTATGATTAAACCTCTGTCCACCAACTTCCTGTGTCTTTCCAGCATGACCCTCCCACTAAAGGAATGACAGATGGAACAGTCTTCCTGCAAGTGGAGAGGGCCAAGACACGCAGGATGAATGGTTGTCAGTAATGGACATCTTCTGTCCACACTGACACCTTTTAAATCCACTTTTAGTCTTTTCTGACATTCTACTAGAAAAAAAAAAGAAAGCACTATATTGAAAAATTTTTAACTACAATATAAGAGATATAAGTATATATATATATAAATGTAAAAAAACACACCACAGCACACTGAGATATATGTATATATATTTTTGAAAGAAAAAATAAAATAGAAAAAGTTAACTTTCTTTTAAATACTGTAAGTTCTTACAGACAAAAAACGGCCTAAGGCCCTTACTAATAATTTTAAGGTAACAAACTACCTAAACTAGTCACACAACTACTATATATATGAAGCTATCAAATATTAAGATAAAGATTATAAGAATATAAAAAAATTATCCATATTTAACAAGAAAAAACAGTAAAAATTGTACTGGCCCGAGCCTCTCGATGCGATCTGCTGCTAGCGGCAAACTAGATCTGGGGGTTAGCACCGGAGGATCATGGGATATTATTGTGCCTCGAGCTTTCTCGAAGATGCGAGCTAGTGATGCGGCCGACTCGGAGCCGAGGATCGGCTCCGAACCCGTGTGTAAGAACAAACGGCGAGATTGAACAATTTCACATCATGGCAATATAACAATAGTTTAGGTTTGGGAAAGAAATATTCAGAAATGGTCTCCAGGATATTTCTTTCTTTGGCACTAGGAACACCCTTAAATAAAAACCCTTCCCCACCTGGGAAGGAACAACTGATTCCATCACTTGGAGAAGGAAATACTGAATAAGTTATTGTCAGAACTAGACAGGTTGGGACTTGAAACCATATATCAGGATGCATATGTTGAAAATAAGTCTATTACCACCTGTAACATGATGTTCTATAACAATATAATAACAGCTATGAATGAAAAATTGTGCTGGGTTGTGATTTATATAGATTTAACTTCAGCATTTGACAGGGTCATGCACAAAACACTGATCAATAAATTAGTACAACTAGGTATTGATGTGCTGTGGATAAGATGGAGAGCTGCATGGCTTACAAATAGGACATGGCAAGTATCACATACCAATTGGACAGGTGAAATCCTTGGTTACAGTCAAGGTGTCTCACAGGGCTCAGTCCTAGGCCTTTACTTGTTTAGATTGTATCCTTCAGACCTTACTTTTTCATCTGAGGTGTTTTACAGTCTATATGCTGACTACCTGAAATTGGGTAAACTGATTACAAGTGTTACAAATAAGGCATGTCTGCAAAATAACTTGACTAAATTGACCATGTGGGCACAGGAGAATAATATGTTGATAAATACATCAAAAACAAAGCATATGAGATTTGGGAGACATAAACTGACAGGTGAATATTTAATACAGCACACAGTGATTGAAACTGTAGACTCATTTAAGGACCTGGGTATAAGGGTAGATTCAGCTATGAGTTTTTCTAACCATATCAGCCAATTGGCTAATGATAGTTATGGAACTATAGGGTGTATAAAAATATTTATAAAGTCTACGAAATCAAACATAATGAAGTCATTGTTTGTTAATTACATTACACCCAAACTTGCGTATGGAATAACAATATGGAAACCCTATAGGAAAACAAGCATGAATAAACTGGAAAGAGTACAGCGGAAATATACTAAGGGCATCCATGGATGTGAAAATCTCAGTTATTATGAAAGACTAAAATATCTGAACTTGTACAGTGTCTCTTACAGATATTTAAGAAGAGATCTTATTCAGGTATGTAGGGCATTTAGGGACAACTACCTCTGGGAATGTTTGGGGTTATCAAAAAGTACTAGAGAATCGTCAGATAACCTATGTAGAAGATTCTATAGGAATGAGAAGTGTACTAATTGATTCTCTGACAAAGTAGCTGATGCTTGGAACAGGCTACCTAATTACATTAAAGCAAGTACTAGTTTAGATATTTTTAAGAACAGCTTGGACATTTATTATGGGAACAAGTGTTTTGGCATATTGGCAAGCTAGAAGAGCTTTTAACGCCCATGCTTGAAACATTTGTATGTATGTATGTATGTATCACTCTTTGGGACAGAATGTGATAAGGAACCCATGGAAACAAAAACAGTCTGATCTGGAGGATGAGGAATGACACCCTGGAAAGGGGGAAATTTCCTCCCATTGCCATATGTAACCTTGATGAAGGATTTTCAGAACCTATTTGTCTAAAATTATCTGTTGCCAAAGAGAAAAATGGCGATTCAGACTTTCTAGAAGAAATATGGGTCAGCGTGGGTGGGGTTCACAAGGTCTATTGAATACTCATTCGAACTTGTTGGACTGCCCTTGGTTATGGGAAGTTTGAGACTTCTTTTTGAAACCTCCTTGCCATTTCTTCTTAAGCATCTTTTTTTCCCCTGTAGTCTGTTGAGACTGTATATGTTCTTTTTCTTTCTTTTTTTGCCAAACTTGGATAAGGAGACAGAAAATCCCTTGGAAAATTTGGAAAAGGAGGGATGAAAAAGCTTGCCCCATTTCATCACACTTTTCGATCACCTCTGTAGCTGAGAGGCAAACAATAAATCTCTATACAAATGGGGATTTAACCTCTCACTTTAACATCATCTCAGAGTTTCTGAACCTCCTCAAAATAGTACCAGAGGCCATTACCCTGGAAGAAGTATCAAAAGAGTCACACACACACACACACACACACACACACACACACACACACACACACACACACACACACACACACACACACACACACACACACACAGTAAACATTGAATAGTGAATTGTGCAGTAGAAAAAAACAAGAAGAGAATGCAGATAAAACATTCCTCACACTTTCACAATTTCAGAACAAACTTTAACATGAGCCGACAATTCAAAATTCTGAAAATCAAAGTGCAGAAGTATAAACTTTTTCCCATACCTAATGTAATGACCCACCACTGCCAACCAATTGCAATTTCCCTTACGAGCACATAAGGTACATAGTCAGTCTGGGGCTGGTTTCTCTCTCTTTCTCTAGCTCCCCAGTAAGACTCCCCACTGGCACAGATATAGAGTTGAGTCCTTAGCCAGGGTTCCAAGCCAAGTCCTCCAACACTCTCTCTGTCCAACCAGTGATTCTTATCCTGCCCAAGTAACTGACACACACACACTCTTTGAGATTTGATTTACACACACACACACACACACACACACACACACACACACACACACACACACACACACACACACACACACCTGGGAAAGGCTAGCACAGGTTTACTAGCTATGCCCCCTTTGCCCAGACTGTAAGGCAGTTAACACTGCCACCAGAACCCCTCACCAGCTACTTTAAGGCCGTCCAATTTTACTGTGTAATATCAATACTGATACAAGTGGTAGCTCGACCAAGAATTCAAAACACAGGAAATATTTAAAACAACATCGCAGGACAAGCTCAGACAAATAAAGAAAAAAACAATATCTAAACTAAGCTTCACTATATTCCTGACTGAATCTAAGAGAATCAATATTCCCTAATAACCTACTTAATAGAGCAAGGCAGATGATGTGAAGAATGGTTCTTCTTGTTGTCAGGTCCAAGACAGAATACAGAATGCTCTGTCTCACTAAGAGACTTTTCTAAATAATATCTAAAATAAAACTGCTGGGATAGCTTGCAGAATGACACCACTTCTTGTCATCTGACTTCTAGTTTCCAGGCAAACCCCCCAGTGCAGTAAGCTGGTACAACTTAGTGCCTACCTGTAAAAACACACACACACAAGAGCTTTTGCTCACATCTTTGGCAGGTTCTGGAAGTCATAAAACAATTGTATCCCCCCATGCTTTCAGAGTAGTAATTAGTTCACCCCAATGACAATACAGAAAGCCTCCTAGTACATACTCTGTGTCTCTGGCTGCCTTGAAACCTGTGAGATAGCATCTTTATGGCCTAGCCCATAAAGTGATTTAATTTCAGATATTTTTCTACAATTTGCAGGACTGAGGTTAACCCTCCCAGTTTCCTCTGTTAAAACATGTAATTTTAAACAGTTACAATAGTGCATGTACATTTCTATTCTCTGCAGTAGGTACACTGTGGATCCATTTCAAACTCAAGCACTTTACAAATACCTTTTCAACACACACATCTGTACAAATCAGTTTGCTATACACATGACATGCAGTTCTAATACATTTGTGACACCACCATCTCGTATGACATTAATTATTTACAAAATTCTAGCTAGCTGTGTTGGCAGTACCTCCTTTCGTTGCAGCTATCAATAATTTTCCTATCCTTATCAGAAAGAGTAGGACTGGAATTAACAAAGTGCTTAGCAGCAGTGGGATCAACTGAGGAACTTTATGAATCCTATCAATCTTTTTAAGGGTAGCTGTCTGACTATTAGGAAAACTGCAAACAGTAATACATACACATCCAGCACAGCAGAAAGAACAAGAAGAGTGGGTGTACATTCTGGAAAATCCTTCTGTAACAACTCACAGTAATTTCTGAGGGACTGAGAAACGTCTACCACTGAAAACATACTGTCTGTTAGTAGCCTTCTAATTTACTGCCTTCTGCACTTGTTTTTTAGTCATTTGTTAATTTAATTGTATTTATTTGAACTGTATTTGCGTAGTGTTGTTACACACTCGGGTGTGCTGGCCTGCACTACAATTTGAATTGTATTTACTGCTGTTTTAGCTGCTTTTCTGTAACAAAAAAAAATTCTAAGCTTGTTTCCTGCCTTTCCTGTAACTAGTCAAGTCCAGATACAGACTTGCTGTATCCAGGACTGCTGGTAAGCTTCTGAGCCCCCCAAGCCTTTCTGAGTTGGAGGGAAGCCTTCTAGCTTATCAGTGGGAGTGGTAAGCACTAGGTAGCCTATCTACTATGGGAAGAGTGGGTTTGGCTCTGAAATTGTAGTTCATTGGCCATTTGGGCAGTTTTTCCATCTCTTTCTACTTTCTAGTTAAAAACCCGTTTTGCATTTGGTCCCCTGCCTTTCCTATAACTAGTGTAGTCCAGGTACAGATTTGCTGTATCCAGGACTGTTGGTAAGCTTCTGTGCCCCCCCCCCCAAGCCCTTCTGTGTTGGAGAGAAGCCTTCTAGCTTATCAGTGGGAGTGGTAAGCACTAGGTAACCTATCTACCACAGGAGGAGTGGTTTCTGGCCCAGAATTTATAGTTTACTGGCCGTTTGGGAAGCTTTTCCATATCTTTCAACCTTCTGATTTAAAAGTCTGTGTTTGCGCTTGTTTCCTGCCTTTCCTGTTACTAATGTAGTCCAGGTACAGATCTGCTGTATTCAGGACTCTTTGTGAGCTTCTCAGCCCCCCAAGCCTTTCCGTGTTGGAGGGAAGCCTTCTACCTTATCAGTGGGAGTGGTAAGCATCAGGTAGCCTATCTACAACAAGACGAGTGGTCCCTGGCCCAGAAATTGTAGCTATTGGCTGTTTGAGCAGTTTTTTTTCCATCTCTTTCAACTTTCTGGATTGAAAGCCACACTTGTGCCTGTTTCCCGCTTTTCCTATAACTAGCCTAGTCCGGTTACAGAGTTGCTGTATCCAGGATTGTTAGTAAGCTTCTGAACCCCCCAAGTCTTTCTGTGTTGGAGGGAAGCCTTCTAGCTTATCAGTGGAAGTGGTAAGCACTAGGTAGCCTGTCCTCCACGGGAAGAGTGAGTTTTGGCCCAGAAATTGTAGTTTATTTGGCCGTTTGCGCAGTTTTCCATCTCTTTTAACTTGCTGGCCTAAAAACATACGTTTGTACTTGTTCCCCGCCTTTCCTGTAACAAGTCTAGTCCAGGTACAGATGTGCTGTATCCAGGACTCTTTGTAAGCTTCTGAGCCCCCCAAGCCTTTCTGTGTTGGAGGGAAGCCTTCTGGCTTATCAGTGGGAGAGGGAAGCATTAGGTAGCCTATCTACCCCAAGATGAGTGGTTCCTGGCCCAGAAATTGAAGCTATTGGCCGTTTGGGCAGTTTTTTTCCCATCTCTTTCAATGTTCTGGTTTAAAAGCCGCACTTGCGCTTGTTTTCCACCTTTCCTGTAACTAGCCTAGTCCAGATACAGAGTTGCTGTATCCTAGACTGTTGGTAAGCTTCTGAGCCCCGCAAGCCTTTCTGTGTTGGAAGAAAGTTTTCTAGCTTATCAGTGGGAGTGGTAAGCACTGGGTAGCCTGTCTACCACGAGAGGAGAGGTTCTTGGCCCAGAAATTGTAGTTTATTGACCATTTGGACAGTTTGTCCTTCTCTTTCAACTTTCTGGTTTAAAAGACCACATCTGTGTTTGTTTCCCATCTTTCCTGTAACTAACCTACTGGGTTGCACTAGAAAGCCTTAAACTGATACAAGCCTTCTAGCTTAGAAGACAGACTTTGGAATGATTAAGTATCAGTTTTCTGTACTTTCTAGCTGTACTTAACTGTTTTCCACCTAAACGCAGATTTTCTAGCATTTATTGTAATTTAAAAGCTTGTTTTTTTCACATATTGTACTTACTTGACTGCCTGCACTTTTAAAAAGTTGTTTTTGTTTAAATACTTTGTTTAAGTGTTGTAGGCTACACACTAAAGTGTGATAGCCTTTTCTGATCGTTTGTAGTCGTTTAAAGCTGTTTTAAGTGTATTTTTCACTGTTTTGGCTTATCTTTTCAAAAAAACAAAAAAAAAAAACAAAATATTCCTTGTTTCCCGCCTTTCTAACCTAGTACAGTCCAGTTTTCAGGCTAGTGCTGAATTCAGGGCTGTGATACTAGTTTCTGAGTTGCCCATACCTTACTTGGATAGAAGGAAGTTTCTCTGTTCACCTGTGAGAGAGGGGAGCTTTGAACAACCTATCTGTCCCTGGAGGAGTGATTCCAGCCCAGAAGTTAGTAGTTTATTGGTCATTTTGGGCTAATTTCTATATCTTTCATTTCCCTACTACAAAAACCGCGTTTGCATGGTTTTGCGCACCGGGCAGTGCTGGTTAGCTACGGTTAAATTATTCCCGGCTCCACTAAGTCTCCTCTTCAGTTTTTCCCTTGAAACTAGTCTAATTCTCAACCTAAGCCCTCAAAAAGCACCTTACAGCCCAGCACTTGCTCAGACCTAATAGCAAGCACTAATATACCCTGACACTGATTGCCCTGCAAGACAAGGCTCTTTATTCACCCCTCACCAACCAAGCGACTAAGCAGATCACCCTACTATTCAGGCATGACCAAAGGGCAACTTCAGGTGCACTCTCCAGTCCAGCTGGTGAATCTGGGTATCCTGAGGCAATGTTACAACTGCCTCATGTACACAGACAACCCTCTCCTCCTATCACAAATCACTAATATATGCGAGAGATGCAATTATACTGCCAAACTGGAAGCTAAGCTGTCTCCACCCAAGACTGGAACAGACAGTCAAGAGGAGAAGGCTAACACTTGCACCACACATCCAGACGCACACAGACCTACTAAAATAGCAATGGCAAAAAAATACACATAAATGCACAAAATCATACGCAGAGGTTCTAAATAAAAACCAGCAAAAGCATCAGAGACCTCCAAAGCAGACACCCAAACAACCTGCACTTCCCATCATAAACCAGACAACACATAAAACACAAAATCAGTGTGCCACACAATCACAGCCCTTAAGGCGAAATAACACACTTAACACACTAGTAATAGGTGACTCTATAGTCAGGCACACTGATGTCCCACTCACTAGGCTGGACAAGCAGAAGGTTACTGTTAGCTGCCTGTCGGGAGCCAGAATCCACCACATATTACAAGGATTCAGGTCACTCCAGAACAAGTACAAATATGACTCTGTCATTGTTCATGTTGGTGTGAATGACCTGAGACGTACCTCCCTGGACTACATGAAAAGAGACATGGAAGAGCTCTCTGATCATGCAGCCTAGGCTGGTATGACCCTGACCCTGAGTAGCATCCTGCCCTCACCAAGAACGATACCTCAGTATAAAGAAAAAATTATCAATTTCAACAATTGGCTAAGCTTCTGGTGTCATTCAAAGGGGATCCAGTGTCTGTCAGCCTGGGACAACATGCTCGACAAGCCACGTTGCTTTGCAAGAGATGGCTTGCACCTGTCACCCCTAGGCTTTCAAATACTGGCCACGGCTCTTGCTGCCCCCATAGTGCCTTTTTTAGGCAAGGCTCAAAAGTCAAACCCACCACTGTAAACAGCACAATTAACAAAAAACTGAGGGTTATGCTACTCAACACTGGGAGTTTAAATCTCAAAATGCACATGCTCGAAGCATTCCTCAGTATGGGGAACATCGACATCTGTGCAGTAACTGAAACCTGGTTCAAGGCTCCAGAGAGCACCCCAGCACTACCGGGCTACAACTCATACCACACATTTTGGCCACAGAACACGGACCAAAACAAAAAAGGAGGGGGTGTATCCATATTCATCAAGGATACCTATACCTCCAGGTTAGTGGTGCAGCATGATACTTTTGAGATCATCCATGTGCAACTAACATCGGGCAAATCTGCAGTGCAAATTGTTGCCTGCTACAGATCACCCTCCATAACTCAGGACCACCACTCTACTTTTCTGGAGACAATGGAAAACATGAAGGTCCTACTGAACACCCTGATATTGGGTGATTTCAATTACCCTACCATTCACTGGGAAAACTACTCAAGTACAAATTCACAGGCCCATAGCTTCCTGGAATTCATCAACTCAAACGCCCTGGATCAGCTGGTAAACTCCCATACCAGAGGTGAAAACATATTGGAACTGGTCATCACCAACATGGGCGACAGGTGTTCCACACCAGAGGTCAACCCGTCACTGGTTAGATCAGACCATACACTAATCACTCTGGATGTCCACACCCCACCACCACCCCCAACTAAGGAAACCACAGTAAAAAACTTTTCTAAAGCAAACTTCACCTGACTTAAGCAGAGATGGTAAGTTTCACAGCCCCCATGCTAAAGGATAACGCTGCCCAAGATGCAGAAACCTTCACAAATGCACTCTATGAGTACCTACAAGGATGCATGGATCGTGCCATCCCTAGCAAAACCAAGACTCACTCCTCTAAGAGAAGGAAACCAGTTTGGTGGACCACTGCAATAAACAGGCTATACAATAGAAGGAGGAAACTAGTTCAGAAAAAAAGCAAATCCCAAGAAGGAAAGACATAGCCTCACCTCAGGTTTCGTGCCCACTGAGTGGCGCAGAGCTACAGTTATCCCACTCCACAAGGGGGGATCCACCTTGGATCCCGGAAACTACCGTCCCATCAGTCTGACAAGCCTTATCTGCAAGGCCATGGAGCGTATTATCATGGAACTTATAAACAAAGACATTGGCAACCTTCAAACACTGGACCTCACCCAGTTTGGGTTTGTGAAGGGCCGATCTTGTCTCCTGAACCTGACTGACTTCTTCAAATCAGTCTCCAGAGCCATGGACAAGGGTAGGGTGGTCCACACAGCCTATCTAGACCTTGCCAAGGCCTTTGACACCATCCCCCACTCTGGAATCATAGATAAACTTACTAAGCTGGGCATTAATCCCTACGTCACCCAATGGGTTGCTAACTGGCTTACTGACAGAACCCACACTGTAAAAGTAGCCAACTCCAAATGCAGCTCCAGACAACTGACAAGTGGAGTACCTCAGGGTTCAGTCCTGGGACCGCTCTTGTTTGGCACCTGCTTCTCTGAAGTACAGGCCAACACTAAGGGACTCTGGATAACAAGGTTCTCAGATGACTGCAAACTGGGAGCCATTATTGAATCCCCAAATGATGTGGATACTCTACAAAAGGGCCTTACAGAAACAGATGCTTGGTGCCAGAGCCATGGGCTCAAGCTCAATGCCAAGAAATGTATAGTTATCCCCTTTGGGAAAAAACATGTACCTGTGAATTACCATATAGGTGGCAGTACACTAAACACCAAAAGTGTGATAAGAGACTTAGGGACACAAGTGGTCTCACCTTCGATAACCACGTTGCCACAACAGTCAGGAAATCCTTCTATGTGGCACACCTCATCACTAAGGGCTTTTCATCTAGAAAAAAGGAGGTCATTGTCCCACTGTACTCATCCTTCATTAGACCCATTATAGAATACAACACCCCATTTGGTATGTACCTCTCAAGACATCTGCAACAATTGGAAAGGCCGCAGAAATACCTCACTAAAAGAATCACAGGCCTAAAGCAGATGCCCTACGCTGACCGCCTTAAAAAACTCCAGCTATACTCTGTCGTATATCGTCTACTCAGAGGCAATCTCTGCTTAACATACAAGGCCATGTCAAACCCAGAGCTGTTGGACATGCTACACTTAAAGAAATCCCAATCCCTCAATGCCACACGCTCCAGGGATCTAAACCTTGTCGTCACAATAAACAAAACATGCTGGAGGGATAGGTTCCTGACCCAGAGACTCCCCAGACTCTGGAATAGATTGCCCATATATGTCAAGCAGAGTGCCTCTTTGGCCCTCTTCAAAAGGAACCTTGACGATTGGATGGGAGAAATGAAATTCACCCCGGGGATCACGTCAGTCGCCCTGCTAGACAGGGGTCCAGGTAAGTAAATAGTGTGGGAAGAAATAGCCAGGGAATTTTTATGGCTAGGCTTGTATAGGCCCTAGGGCTGATAGCCTAGTACCAACCTATGAACCTATGAGCATCCCTGGTCAGTATCAGTAAGAAACTAAAATCCCTCATGAAATCATCCAAGACTAGCTTTGAAAGAAAAATAGCCAAGGATTCAAAAGATAACCACAAAGCCTTCTTTAGCTATGTTAAGAATCTAAGTGGCAACTAGCAGATATGCACTGAACTAGTGCAAAATACCACAAAATATACTGAACCTACCGATACTGCCAACATCCTGGCAGATAGAGTCAGTGCAAACTTCACCACCCTCTCACCTCCAAAAGGGCCCACAACAATATCGGAAAAGTGTAGTGTCCCAAAAATCACAGACACACAGGTGAAAACAGCCCTTTCAAAAGCCAAAAACACAGCGTCAATGGGACCAGATGGTGTCCCAAGCTGCGTCTTGCATGAACTACAGAACGAACTAACCCTCCACCTAAACATGCTGTTCAACCTCAGCCTCTCCACAGGCTACGTGCCCACAGAATGATGCACAGCAGCGGTTATTGCTCTTCACAAAGGAGGGGCCACAACTGACCCTGGTAACTATCGCCCCATAAGCCTGACTAGCCTGGTCTGCAAGGCTATGGAGCGCATCATCATATAACTCATTAACAAAGACATTGGGAACCTCCAAACACTTGACCTGACCCAGTTCGGCTTTGTTAAGGGCAGATCATGCCTACTAAACCTGGTTGACTTCTTCGAGACAGTCACCAAGGCCATAGACGAGGGAAAGGTGGTTTACACAGCCTACCTTGACCTTGCCAAGGCTTTAGACACCATTCCCCACTCGGGTATTACAGAAAAACTCACCAGCCTGAACATAAACCCCTACGTCACGAGATGTGTTGCCAACTGGCTTACAGACACAACTCACACAGTAAGAATAGAGGGCTCCAGGTCCAACTCTAAACCAGTCACAAGTGGTATCCCGCAAGGCTCGGTCCTGGGACCCCTACTGTTTCGTATATACATCTCAGAAGTACAGGCAAACACAGGAGGACTATGGTTAACCAAGTTCACTGATGACTGCAAACTGGGAGCCATAACTGACTCTCCGGCTGACACGGACATCTTCCAAAAGGGCCTTACTGAAATGGACACCTGGTGTCAAAGTCATGTACTCAAGCTAAATGCCAAAAAATGCATAGTCATCCCATTTGGGAAAAACAAAACACTCACAAATTACCACATAGGTGGCAGCCCCCTTAATACAGAAGAGGTAATAAGAGATCTGGGGACACAGGTAGATAGTAATCTCTCCTTTGACAATCATATTGTCAAAGTAGTTAGGAAATTCTTCTATGTGGCCCATCTAATTACTAAAGGGTTCGCATCAAGAAATAAAGAGGTTACAGTGCCCCTCTACTCATCACTCATTAGACCCATCATAGAGCACAATGCCCCTTTTGGGATGTACCTCACAAGACACTTCCAACAGCTGGAAAGACCACAAAAGTACCTCACCAAGAAGATTACTGGCCTCAAATATATGTGCTATGTAGCCCAAGTGAAAAAAACTCTGGTTGTACTCAGTGGCATATCGCTTACTCAGAGGTGATCTCTGAATGATTTACAAAGCCATGTCCAACTCAGAATTGATGGACATGCTCCACCTAAAGAAATCCAAGCCACTGCGAGCCACGCCGCTCTAGTGAGCTAACCCTCGCCACAGCAATAAATAGAACATGTTGGAGGGATAGATTCCTGTCACAGATACTCCCCATGCTTTGGAACAAAATTCCAAATTACATCAGGCAGAGCCCCTCACTAACACTCTTCAACAGAAACCTTGACGAGCGGATGGGTAAAAGAAAATACACCCCTGGGATCACTTCATTGGCTCTGCTTGAGAGAGGATCAGTTAATTAATCAATGGGGCGGGGAAAGCCAACACACTCTGGCTAGGCTTATAAATGCCTTCGGACAGATAGCCTAGTACCTACCTATGAACCTATATTCTGACAAGAGTCTCAGAGAAAGAGAAAGCCCTACAGGAAAAATAAGAAACTGAGCTCTTCACTTAGTTTGAATTAGAAATCTGAGGAGAAAACCTGGTATCAGTCTATACATCTTCGTGTTCAGAGTCAGAATCTTAAATCTCTTCAGGAAAAGAGAAATCCTTCTTTCCGGCCATAAATAAGCTATACAACAGAAGGAGAAAGCTACTACATGATAGAGCAAAATACCAAAAAGGGAAGGCGTCTCTGATCAGTACTAGCAAGAAACTACGATCCCTCATAAAATCATCTAAGGCCAGCTTCGAAAGAAAAATTGCACAAGACACTAAAGATAATCACAAGGCCTTCTTTAGTTGTCAGGAACCTGGGAGGCAACTCCCAGATATGTTCTGAGTTAGTGCAAAATGACAAAAAATACACTGAACCCACATACATTGCCAACATCCTGGCGGAAAGGTGCAGTGCAAACTTCTCCCCCCCCTTCCCCCCCAAAAGAGCAAATGTCTATCCCAACAGAGTGTTGCCTTCCTGAGATCACAGATGCACAGGTGAGAGCTGCCCTCTCCAAAGCAAAAAGCACAGCATCAATAGGACCAGACGGTGTCCCGGGCTGCATCTTACACGAGCTCCAAGAAGAACTAAACTCTCATATAAAGTCACTGTTCAATCTCAGCCTTACTACAGGATATGTACCCAAGGAATGGCGTACAGCAACAGTGGTCCCGCTCCACAAAGGTGGTGCCACAACAGACCCCGGAAACTATCGCCCTATAAGCCTGACTAGCCTGGTCTGCAAAGCTATGGAGCGTATCATCATGGAAATCATAAACAAAGACATTGGGAACCTCCAGACACTGGATCCTACCCAGTTCGGCTTTGTTAAGGGCAGATCTTGCCTCTTGAACCTGGTCGACATATTTGAAACAGTTACCAAAGCCATAGATGAAGGGAAGGTAGTCCACACAGCCTACCTGGACCTCGCAAAAGCCTTGGACACAATACCCCACTCGGGCATCATAAATAAGCTCACCAGCTTAAATATCAACCCCTATGTCACAAGATGGGTTGCAAACTGGCTCAGTGATAGAACCCACATGGTCAGAATAGCAGGTGCCATGTCAGACTCTAAACCAGTTACAAGTGGCGTCCCGCAAGGCTCAGTCCTGGGACCTCTCTTTTCAGTATATATTTCTCCGAGGTACAGGCTAACACGGGTGGACTATGGCTGACCAAGTTCGCAGATGACTGCAAACTGGGTGCCATAATCGACTCTCCGGCTGACACAAACATCCTCCAAAAGGGTCTCACAGAGACGGATAACTGGGCCAGAGCCATGGCCTAAAGCTAAATGCCAAAAAGTGCATAGTCATCCCCTTTGGGAAAAACAAAGTGCCCACAAATTACCACATAGGTGGTAATCCATTAAGTATGGAAGAAGTAATTAGGGACTTGGGGACCCAAGTAGATAGCAATCTCTCCTTGGACAATCACTTTGCCAAAGTGGTTAGAAAGACCTTCTACATAGCTCACCTTATCACGAAAGGGTTCACATCTAGATCAAGAGAGGTCATTGTGCCCCTGTACTCATCACTTATCAGGCCCATAATTGAATACAATGCCCCACTTGGGATGTACCTTACCCGACACCTGCAGCAACTGGAAAGACCCCAAAAGTACCTCACTAAGAGGATCAAGGGACTCAAACAGATGCCCTATGCAGTTCGGCTAAAAAAACTCCAGCTCTACTCAGTTGCGTACCGCCTACTCAGGGGCAATCTGTGTCTGACGTATAAAGCCATGTCCAACCCAGAATTAATGGACATGCTTCACCTCAGGTAATCCAAATCCCTTAGAGCTACACGCTCCAGGGACTTGAACCTCAGCACAGAAATAAACAGGACATGCTGGAGGGACATATTCATATCCCAGAGGCTCCCCTCACTCTGGAACAAAATTCCAATCCATGTTAGGCAGAGCCCCTCACTGACCCTCTTCAAGAGAAATCTTGACGAGTGGATGGGAGATCGTAAGTTTACCCCTGGGATCTCTTCTGTGTCCCTGCTTGACAGAGGTACAGTAAACTAACCTTAAAAGGGCTACCGTCTGTGACCTACTATATAGAGGTACAGTCAACTAATCTAAAAGGGTGGTGAAAGCCAAACACACTCTGGCTAGGCTTATAAATGCCCTAGGGCAGATAGCCTAGTATCAACCTATGAACCTATGAACAAACTACTTTTCAACATGGCAAAGCACCCCAGAAACTGCTGAATGCAGCTTGATTATTAAGATAAAAAATCAAACAAATGTAAAATCAAATGCTGTAACCACGGAGAGGATGGCATACAACTAAAATCAGATGTAAACTTTATTTACTTTTATTTTATTTTACATTTGTTGACCGAGCTAGTCCAACTGGATATATGACCATTTTCAGCAGAGCCCCGGGGAGAAAAGCTCCAACAATAGACACAGACTATACATTACATTTACACATGTGGGATACAAGTATTGAATTTGTTAGAAAATACACAGGACTGACATGTACAATGACATAATGACTAACATTTTAAAACATGCACAGTTTATTGGTTTAATAGCAAATATAAAACTCATAAGAAATCACAAATAAAACGTGGAAAAAATATATGTATAAGAGCTCTAAGACAAGCGCCTTCAACTCGATGCCTTCCTCAGATCTTCTAGAATATAAGAGACGGCTGCACTTAAATAACTGAGAAGTGCTGTGATATACTCTGAAATTATCTGAAATTCCTGAAAGTATACCCCACAAGCAAGGTCTGAGCAACCTCTTCTTAATGTCTCTGTTGGCAAAAGGGAAAAAAATGGAAAAGAAAAGTGAAAGAGGTTCATACTAAGCTAACTGCTCTTGCGAACCATTTTAAGCCTAGCCAATTATCCCTTGTGAGACTCAAACCCTGCACCTTGTGTTTGTAAAGCAAACACCTTAACCATTAGGCCACCCTCAATGGGTTATCACACACAACACACATAGGTAGCACAGAAGGCATGTATTAATTAAGTTCCGGCTGTGTCACCTGAGAAACTCCTCAATTAAAACCAGAATCAATGCCAGAAGGAACAGTGTGGTTGAAAGGGAGTGAGCTACCAATGCTGGTGACAGAGTATCGGTCACGGGTGTGTGCTTGGCCTTGCCATGCTGTATTCATGCAGTAACCTTCTTAGGGTATATACAGGAATGTTACTCTTCCAAAGAATTGGCACAGCAGGCCCTCGTGGCTGTAACCCCTGCATCTCAACTACTAAGGGAGATGTCAGGGCTAGAAAAACAAAAAAACATTTATTTCTGCCTGGGTGAAAGCTTGGTAATGGGGAAGAAATTGGCATGATCATTGCAGCTGCTTTACCACTGGTAGCACAGAAGACTTAAAAAGGGCTCAGAAAAAATGGAAATAAAGGTAAGAGTTTCTCCATAGACCAATAATTCATGTCAGATGCCTCACCTGTAATGTATGTGGGGTTTACAGCACTTCATGGGCATTTTACCTTGGGTATATGAAGCATATGCACTGCACACAAGACACATGAAGGTTAAGGTATTCCAGGAGTACCACAAAGAACATAGGATGTACCTTTCATGACACATGCAAATGGAATGGTGCTTACGGCACTCAAGATGTATCACACACAACACACATAAGATGAACAGTGCTTATGGCACCTGAGCTGTATCACAAATGGTTACAACTCATACCATACATTTCGGCCACAAAACCCGGACCGAAATACAAAAGGCGGGGGCGTATCCATATTCATCAAGGGTACCCACACCTTTAGGTTAGTGGCACAGCACAATGCTTCAGAGATCATCCACGTGCAACTAACAATGGGCAGAACTGCAATTCAAATTGTAGCTTGCTACAGATCACCCACCACGTCCCAGGACCCCCATTCTGCATTTCTGAAAACACTGGGAACATAAAGGTCCTATCAAACACCCTGATATTGGGTGATTTCAATTACCCAAACATTAACTGGGAGAACTACACAAGTACTAACTCCCTTGTCCAACATTTCCTAGAATTTATAAACTCAAACGCCCTGGATCAACTGGTCAACACCCCCACCAGAGCTGGTCATCACCAACATGGGCGACTGGTGTTCCACACCGGAGGTCAACCTCTCACTGGTTAGCTCTGACCATAAACTAATCACTCTGGATATCCACATTCTGCCCCCACCCCCTGTTAAAGAAACCACCTTGAAAACCTTTTCAAAAGCAAACTTCAAGTTACTTAAGACCGAGGTGGAAAGTTTCAAATCCCCCATGCTAAAGGATAACGCTGCCCAGGCAGCAAAATCCTTTACTAATGCACTCTACGGACACCTACAAGAACGCATGGATCGTGCTATCCCAAGCAAAACCAAGACTCACTCCTCCAAAAAAAGGAAACCAGTCTGGTGGACCCCTGCCATAAACAAACTATACAATAAAAGGAGGAAACTAGTACAGAAAAGAGTAAAATCTCAAGAGGGGGAAGACATCCCTGATCAGATCAGTATCAGCAAGAAACTACAATCCCTCATAAAATCATCCAAGGCTAGCTTAGAAAGAAAAATTGCCAAGGACTCCAAAGATAACAACAAGGCATCTTTTAGCTATGTCAAGAATCTAAGTGGCAATTCCCAGATCTGTTCGGAGTTAGTGCAGAATGGCACAAAATACAGTGAACCAACCGATATCGTCAAAATCCTGGCAGACAGGTTCAGTGCAAACTTCACCCCCCTCTCACCCCCAAAAGGGCCCATAACCATACCAGAAGAATGTAGTCCCACTGAAATCACAGACAGTCTGGTTAAAATAGCCCTCTCCAAAGCCTAAAACACAGCCTCAATGGGACCGGACTGTGTCCCAGGCTGCATCCTACATGAGCTTAAAGATGAACTAACCCCTCACCTAAACACACTGCTCAAACTCAGCTTCCCAACAGGCTATGTGCCCATAGAGTGGCGCACAGCAACAGTTATTCCACTCCACAAAGGTGGAGCCACAACAGACCCCGACAACTATTGCCCTATAAGCCTGACTAGCTTGGTCTGCAAGGCTATGGAGCGCATCATCATGGATCTCATTAACAGAGACATTGGGAACCTCCAAACACTGGACCCTACCCAGTTCGGATTTGTTGAGGGCAGATCATGCCTCCTAAACCTGGTGGACTTCTTTGAGACAGTTACCAAAGTTATAGACGAGGGAAAGGTGGTCCACACAGCCTACCTAGACCTCACAAAGGCCTTCGACACCATTCACCAGCCTGAACATACACCCCTATATCACGAAATGGGTTGCCAAATGGCTCACGGACAGAACCCACATAGTAAGAGTTGTGAGAGTTAGGTCTGACTCTAAACTGGTTACAAGTGGCATTCACCAGGGCTCAGTTCTAGGACCCCTCCTGTTCGGCATATACTTCTCAGAGGTACAGGCAAGCACAGGAGGACTATGGCTGACCAAGTTCACAGACGACTGCAAACTAGGGGCTATAACTGACTCTCTGACTGACACAGACATCCTCCAAGAGGGTCTCACTGAGACAGATACCTGGTGTCAAAACCATGGCCTTAAGCTAAATGCCAAAAAGTGCATAGTCACCCCTTTGGAAAAACAAAGTAGCCCCTAAACAGGGAAGACGAAATAAGGGATATGGGGACCCAAGCAGATAGTAATCTCTCCTTTAACAATCATATTGCCAAAGTGGTTAGACAATCCTTCTATGTGGCCCACCTAATTAAAAAAGGGTTTGCATCCAGATCAAAAGAGGTCATTGTGCCCCTCTACGCATCACTCATCAGACCCATCATAGAGTACAACTCCCCATTTGGGATGTACCTTACAAAACACCTGCAACAGCTGGAAAGACCACAGAAGTACCTCACCAAGAGGATCACTGGCCTCAAAAAGATGCCCTATGCAGCTCAACTGAAGAAACTCCAGCTGTACTCAGTTGCATACCGCCTACTCAGAGGTGATCTCTGCCTGACATACAAGGCTATGTCCAACCCAGAACTGATGGACATGCTCCACCTAAAGAAAACCATATCCCTTCGAGCCACATGCTCTAGGGATCTAAACCTCATTACAACAATAAATAGGACGTGCTAGAGGGATAGATTCCTGTCCCAGAGACTTCCCATGCTTTGGAACAAGATTCCAATCTACATTAGGCAGAGCTCCTCACTAACACTCTTCAAGAGAGACTTTGACGAGTGGATGGGAAACAGAAAGTTTACCCCGGGGATCACTTCAGTGGATCTGCTGGACAGAGGCACAGGGAATTAATCTAAGGGGGCAGCAAAAACCAATACATTCCGGCTAGGCATATAAATGCCTTTGAGCAGATAGCCTAGTACCTACCTATGAACCTATAACACCCCCAACACGAATATTGCTTAAAGAACTTGAGGCATATCATACACAAATGAAAAAATAATAACTAAACACCTACTGTTATGAATCCGGTAACATGGACGGCAATATGGACACGGTAACATTTAAACCAGAGAACAATGTAGAAAAATAATGTTCCGGAACCAAGAGTAGCCCAAAAACTTTATTCACACTTATATACGCAAGTAAAAACTTTCGCAGTGAAACTGCTCCATCAGGCATACATACATATATATATATATATATATATATATATATATATATATATATATATATATGTATAAAAATCTTAAACAGACTATCTAATCATATTATGCAATTCTTTCAACGCTGGTTTAAACTAAAGGTATTATTTAACCCAGGTGGGTACTGGTACTGCGCATTAAAAATATAAGATCCATTTATTTTCTTGTACTTTAGTGATGTTTTTTATGTTTCCTCAAAAGCAACTTTGGAGTTCTATACAAAATAAGAAATTTAAAAGTGTGTGTATTGCCTGTGTCACAAACATGATTATTGAGGGTATTAGTCTGTATTCTTCTCTTAATTTCTGACATGTGACTACATATTCTATATTTAAGTCTTTGATGTTTTTCCTCTATATAGTATGTAAAATGCATCGCATTGACAAAATTTAGCCACATATACTAAATTTTTGGTTTTACAGTTGGCATATGCTTGTAACATAAAGACGTTATTATAAATGGGATCTATAAATGTTTTATAAGTGTATATACATTTACAGAAACTATGTTTGTTACGTTTATATGTGCCTTTCTTATTAAAGGTATTTGTGCTCTTACCTGTTCCTTATAGCACAAGTTATTTTTAGTATAGCATCCCTTTTGTAACTAAATTTTGGGCCCTCATTATACATTTCTCTTAGTTATGGTATTTGAGGCAATATTAACCAATGTTTTTAATGATATTTTTAATTTGGATTGTATTATGATCATATATTAAAGTGTATCTGCAACTAACATTCTTTTTAACTTGTTCACTATTTTTATCATTCCCTTTGATCCTATCAGCATTATAAAAAATAGGTTTATAGTCTGTCTCTGATTTATTACTTCATTCCTAATATTTTGTAGCTCTTCTCTACGGTATCCACTATTTTGAAAATCAATCTCCATTTGTTCAAGTTGTGTATTCATAATTTCATCTTGTGTATTTAACCTACATACTTTTGCCATCTGCTTTTTTTTTTTTTTACAATGGATAGATGCATACTATCCCTGGCTAAATATGTACACTTCTTAACCTCTTTCTTAAAAAGTGGTATATCAAAATTTCCTTTTAAGTCCTTTCTTAACATAATGTCTAAAATATATGTTTGCCTATATTAT